>NW_007259878.1:158361-202910 GCF_000164805.1 Carlito syrichta
AAAATATATATATATATTCTTACTATCTTTGACCCACATTCAATTGTCCCCCCACACCAGAGACAACTGGTTTTACTGGTTATGTTTAAATTTTTTTATTTTGCAGTGAGTTTATATGTTTCTACCTAATTTAGTAGTCTAATTTAGTATGTTCTTGTTCTGGGTGTTTTGGTTGCCTTTATATTTCACCTTATGGCTTTGGGTGCCCACTGGTTCAGAAATACATATGACATAGAACTTCTAAATAAACTTAATGCTCCAGATACAATAACAGAAAAATCTTTATATTCAGTTTCTTTCTGTCAAATACTCAAAATTGCCATGATGCTGTAATCTAGTCCTTTGAGTCTGATATCTGATTCTTTCCCCCAAAGTCTCTTCTCTTTTTTTTTTGAAACTGTCTTGTTCTGTCACCTAGGTTGGAGTACAGTGGTACTATCTGAACTAACTACAGGCTTGAACTTCTGGGTTTAAGCAATTTTCCCTCCACAACCCCTTGAGTAGCAAGGACTACAGGTACACACTGCCACGTCCAGCCAATTTTTAAAAGAAATTTTTTATAGCAATAGGGTCTCACTATATTTCCCAGTCCGGTCTAAATTCCCAGCCTTAAGTGAGCCTCCTTCCTCAGCCTGGTATTTATAGGTGTGAGCCACTGTGACTGGCATTATTCAGTATTTTTAGTAAATTTCAACAAATTCAGTCTTTCAAAGTTTGCTTTGATGTGTTATTTTCCTTCCTCCAGGAAGTATTTAAAGAAAGAATTGGTTATACACATATGTTTGAAGTATTAAAGTCCTTGGGTCAGCCACCACTAGAACTACTTAAAGAACTTATGAATATGGTGAGTTTTTTTCCTTGTCAAAATTTAATATATTTTGTTGTTTTCTTTTTAGACTTTCTTTTTTTTTTAAATGTAGGGTACAACTCGTGGTTAGGTACATACGTGCTCATTGTACAGGTAAAGTGTGAGTACCCTTACTGATGGTATATACCTCCCCCCTCTCCGGCAGTGTCCCACTACTGCCAATCTCTTTCTTATAGTATTATGATAAATGTTCAGGGTCCACTTGTGAGTGACTACATGTGGTACTCAGATCTTTGTTTCTGTGAATATGATGAGTTTTTAACCTTTATTAAAAGAAGCTCCATTATCTACATTTCAAAGTGGTAACTAACCTTTTATCTTTTATGTTGCTTTCCAGGCTGTGGAGGGTGACCACACTTCAGTTGGAATTTTGGGCATTAGTAATGTCCAGCCTCTTTTGCTTCTTATCCAGTGGCTTCCAGAGCTAGAATCCCATGACCTGCAAATCTTCATTTCTGATTGGCTGAAAAGAATTTGTTGTATTAATAGGCAGAGTCGAACTACTTGTGTCAACGCAAACATGGGAATTAGAATCATTGAAACCCTTGACTCCCATTCTTCCCTCCATCGAACTTGTGCTGAGAACTTGATTGCAATCCATGGTTCCTTGGGGAGTCAGTCAGTGAGCTCAGAAGAAATCCGTCGAATACTGAGATTGCTGAGAGTGGATGATGCTGAATATATTCACCCATATACTATTCCTGTGACTCGAGCAATCCTGACAATGGCCCGAAAACTAAGTCTAGAGAGTGCACTGCAGTATTTTAATTTGTCACATAGTATGGCAGGAATTTCTGTGCCTCCCATACAGAAATGGCCAGGGTCTGCCTTTTCTTTCAGTGCTTGGTTTTGCTTAGATCAGGATCAGTTGACTCTTGGAACTGCCAACACAGGAGGAAAAAGAAAACAATTGTACAGGTACTGGCACAAGTTATGGAGTATAAATGAATAGTCATAACAATATATGCATGAATTTTTTTTTTTTTTTGAGTTGAAGTCTCACTTTGTTGTCCAGGCTAGAGTGCAGTGTCATACTCGTGGCTACTGCAGCCTTGATCTGCTGGGCTTAGGTGATTCTTCACTTCAGCTTTCCAAGTAGCGGGCACTACAGGTGTGTGCCATCATGCCTGTCTAATTTTTTGATTTATTGTAGAGATGAGGTCTTCCCAAGTTGCCCAGGCTGGTTGCAAACCCCTGGGCTCAGGCAAGCTTCTTGCCTCAGCCTCCCAGATTGCTGAAATTACAGGCATGAGCCACTGCACCCAGTTGTGCTGATTCTTAAACAGGAAAAAATTTTTCTAAGCATCTAGCTTTTAAATGTGCAATAAATTATTTAATGTTTCTTCATCCTTAGTCTACATATAGTTTAATTATAAGTGTTTTATTACTTTCAGAATAATAATTGTGTATCTTAAATATTGTGCTGGTTACATTTTGAGGCTAGTTTTGAAATAAGGCTCCTTCTTAAAAGTGGTGTAAAAGAGGAAAAAAAAGAATGATAAACTTGAAGATTAAATGATAATCTCTGTTCCATTGAATGTGCTGTATATTTATATGAAGGGTCAGAAAACCCATGTGTGTGTACATCCAGAGTTTACTGGCGAATGATTTTTAATATGCCTTGTGTTCTTTTATTTATTTATTTTTTTTCATTCAGGATCTTACTCTGTTTCCCAAGCTAGAGTTCAGTGGCATGATCACAACTCAACTTAGCCTGGAATTTCTGGGCTCAGGCGATCCTTCTGCCTAAGCCTCCCAAGTAGTTAGGACTGCAGGTGCGTGCGCCCCTTGCCCAGCTGATTTTTTTTATTTTTTTTGTAGGGACAAGGTCTCACTCTGTTGCTAAGGCTGGTCTTGAACTCCTGGGCTCAAGTAATCCTCCCACCTTGGCCTTCCAAAATGCTGGGATTACAGGTGTGAGCTGCCACACCTGGACTGCTTTGTGATTTTTAAGACCTTCGTTTATGCTTTCTGAACCTTATTTGAAAAAATTTTTAGTTTAACTTCTCGTATTTTTAATTCTATTTATAAGACTGCCTTTTGTAATTTACTATGCTCTTTTTGCCCGAAAGGATTTTTAAAATGTCTTAAAAACAAGGTTGGACTGATACATGGCAATAGCATTTAAGACACAGAATTGCCGAGAAAGATATTCATGGTGACTTTATAGCTTTATGTGCTTCAATGATGATGAAACTGAACAACTTTCAAAAGTTCTGATAATAAATATTTTTGTTAGCTTTTTTACAGGAAGTGGTATGGGTTTTGAAGCTTTTATTACCCATTTAGGCATGTTGGTTGTGGCAGTGTGCACGAAAAGAGAATATGCAACGGTTATGCTTCCTGACCACAGTTTCTGTGATTCTCTCTGGGTAAGGTTTTAGGGCATCACGTTTAACTTCTCGTATTTTTAATTCTATATACTGTTATCATCATAAATTCAGCAGTAATTATTTTTCCATCGAAAAGTTAAAATGAACGTTGTGATTTCTTTACTGTTTTCTAGAAGCAAATTTGATTTCTAATTAAAATGAGATGATTGATTATTAAAAACAATGCATTTCTATTGCTTTTCTCTCTTATTTATTTATTTAGAGGCAGGGTCTTGCTTTGTCACCCATGCTGAGAACAGTGGCATGATCATAGCTCATTGCAACCTTGAACTCCCAGACTCAAGAATTCCTCCCATCTCAGCCTCCCAAGTAGCTAGAACCGTAGGCATGTGCCTCCAGGCCTGGCTAATTTTTTCTTTTTTTAATTTTTGTAGAGACAGGGTCTTGCTATGTTGTCCAGCCTGATCTCAAACTCCTGGCCTCAGCCTCCGAAAACTCTGGGATTCAGGCGCCATGTGAACCACCATGCCTGGTCTCTTGCCTTTCTAAAAATGTAAAATGCTTCTCATTTTAAAAATTGTTTCTAAAAATGTTCATCAGGAAATAATAACTAGTCCAGAAAAAAAAAAAAAAAGAATACTTATAGCCTTGGAAATGCAAAAAAAAAAAAAAAAAAAAAGATACTGTTACAATTTGTGTAAATTTTTTAGAATAGTCTTGAGTGCTTTTGTAGTACTACAGAAAAAATTGTTGCTTGCTTTGAGAACATCATTTAAATCAGCATTTAACTACTCTTAGTCAACATGTTCTACTGTTGACACAAAGTAGTTACAGAATAGTACACTGAAAGCTTTTGTCATTCCAAAGATACAATGCAATTTTCTATTTAAATGTATGGTTTATTTCACCAGCACAACGTAACCATTGTTCACATGCCTGGAAAAAGACCTTTTGGTCAGAGCCTTGTCTATATCTACGATAATGGACAACAGAAGGTTTCTGCCCCTCTCAGATTTCCTGCCATGAATGAAGTAAGCATATCTTACCTACTCTTTGCAGGCCTAACTGATTGAGAAAAAATTTCAGTTGATGTAGAAGGTTCTGTTTATTCTAACTATATGCTCCAAGATTTCAAAATGCTTTCTGTATACTAAGATACGGTAAGTTAATGTTCAATTCTGTCAGCCTGTCATTATTAAAGTCAGACAACGTGAGTAAAGGAAGGCAATTTAAGGAAGAAACAAATGTAATTAAAGGCTTGGGGGGAAAGAAAAGACTTATAACAGGAAAGCCAAAGAAATGAAGAGAGCAGACCAAATTATCATTCAATAAGGTTCTCCATGTATGTGAAATACTTAAGAGAATATTATGTTGTGCTCTTTTGCAATTCATTACAATTCAAACAATAATGAAGAAGCTTAAGACCTTCACGTTGTAGTTAAGTGTAAGATGGATCTTATTTACTGAGATGGTTCTCAGAGAACACTAGTATACAAAAGTTCTTTAAGAAGTTTTGGATAATTTTGAGAGAACTTTTTCTTTTCTTTTTTTTTTTTGAGTTGGAGTCTCACTCTGTTGCCCAGAATGGAGTGCAGTGGCACACTCCCAGCTACCGCAGCCTTAACCTGCTGGGCTCCAGCGATCCTTCTGTCTCAGCCTTCCAAGTAGTTGGAACTACAGGCACATGCTACCACCCCCGGCTAATTTTTTATTTATTGTAGAGATGAGCCAAGTTCCCCGGGCTGGTCTTGAACCCGTGGACTCAGGCAATCTACTCGCCTTGGCCTCCCAAAGTGCTGGGATTACAGGCTGAGCCACCAAGCCTGGCCAAGAGAACCTTTTCTAAAGGTAATAGATTATTATTTCCCCAGGAGGCTAAGTAGATTATTTCTCAGATCCTGGGATTCAAGTAATGTCTTGTTTCCTTTCATCTTGATGGCCATTTTCAGGATAGCCTATAATTAGTGTTATACTAATATGTGTTTATTTATAAATTTTAAAGGGAAAAGGTATTTCTATTTTTAGAAAACAGTGAATTTGAAAATTGTTTATAATACACTTTAAAAAATTCAAAATTTACAAAGGAATATATGGTGAGTCATAAAAGTAATGCATCCAGATTCTATAGGCCAAAGGTAACTTTGCTCGTGATTTCTTCAGCATACATGTGTATATATACACATATGATCCAGTAAAAATAAAACTGCTTCCACTTTTATTTTCTGTTTATTTGTGTAATTTTATGTACTGTCTTATTTTAACTATGAGGATAGACTTTAACTAGAATTGTGTAATTTTTTTTGGTTTGTTTTTACATTTTTAGCCTTTTATTTCCTGTTGCATTGGTTCAGCTGGGCAGAGAACCACCACTCCTCCTCCATCCCAAATTCCAGATCCGCCTTTTTCTTCTCCTATTACCCCTCACCGGACATCGTTTGGTGGAATTCTGTCATCAGCCTCCTGGGGAGGTACAATTGAAAAATCAAAATTGATTACCAAGTTGATATCAGCTGGGACCCAAGACAGTGAATGGGGATGCCCCACATCTCTGGAGGGTCAACTGGGTTCTGTTATCATCTTCTATGAAGCACTGCAGCCTCCTCAGGTGAAGGCATTATATTTAGCAGGTGAGATTGTATAGTCATAATGTTTAATTACCTTTAGCATCGTTTTCTGTTGTCTGAATATATTCTAGAGATTTTATTTGATCTGTAGAGGATATTTGTGTTAATTGAAACTGAAAGGGAAGAAAAAGCTCACCACCTATCATACTCTTTTTGATAGGCATAAATAAATTAAACTCCTGGGAAATACTTCAAATATCATCCATAATACCGCTTGTATTAGTCTTCTAGGGCTGCCCTAACAAAATACCATGGACTGAATGGCTCTAGCAACAGAAATTTATTTTCTCACCATTCTGGAAGCTAGAAGTTCAAGATCAGGGTGCTGTCAGGATTGAATTTTAGTGAGGCTTCTCTTCCTGGCTTAGTCCACCTTACTGTGTCCTCCCATGGTCTTTTCTCTGCACATGGAAAGATCTCTCTTGTCTCTTCTTTGTCTTATAAGGGGCTCTATCAGATTAGGGCCCCCGCCCTTATAACTTTATTTAACTTTACCTCCTTAAAAGCCCTATTTCCAAATACAGTTATGTTGGGAGTTGTGACTTTAACATATGAATTTTAGGGGGACACAGTTCAAATGTACTACCAGTACATTTGACAGATTTTAGTGAGTTGATGAAGCAAAATATCAGTCCATCTACATAAGAAATTATTTAACTGATTTCAAAATCATGAGTCTTTTTTTTTTTCTTTTGAGTCAGGGTATCACTCTATTGCCCAGGCTAGAGTGCAGTGTGGCACAATCACAACTCACTGCAACCTTAATTTTCTGAACGCTGGTGATCCTCCCGTCTCAGTCTCCTAAATAGCTGGGATTACATGCATGTGCCACTATGCCTGGCTAAGTTTTTAATTTTTTTGTAGAGATGAGTTCTTGCTATGTTGCCTAGGCTAGCCTTGAACTCCCAGGCTCAAGCAATTCTTCCATCTAGGCCTCCCAAATTAATGAGTCTTATTCCAAAACTTGTCATTTTTAAAATGATGTATTATAACTGAAGACTTCATGAAGGACATAGAATTAGGAGACCTTGGGTATATTTACAAACTGGTTTTTGCTTTGTTTTGTCTTTTGGCTATTTTAAGCATATATACTAATTATTATTATTGGATGTTAACTACTTTCAAAATTATGTCTAAATTTCTAACAGGGTGTTAAGGAGTTAAACCTTTAAGAGTTCTATACATTAACCCTGCAGAATGACTTGTCAAACATCTTTAAAATTGCATGGGAACTTTAAGATGAATGGGACTGTTCACACTTTCAAAGTTTATATTTGAACCATATCATTACTTTGAACCTCAACAAAGTATTTGAAAGTGATTTATAATCTAAATAAATTTCAAGTTAATAATATTCTTTAGTATAGTCATAATAGCCTTAGAGTTTAGATTTTGGGTTTTACAACTTTTCCTACTTGTAATTCTATTTTTACAAATAATAATTGTTATAGTTTTCATTAATGATCATTTTTAATTGCTACACATTTCCTTGGATTTATAATGTATGATTTACTAGATTGTGTATAATTTTTAATGTTGATACAAATTTTAAATTTTAAGTATGATGTACTTACAGTTTTTCTTATTTTGATATGTTTAATGATAAGTTCCCAGAATAAATATTCAAAGTGTGTGAATATTTTTTTAGCTCTCAAAACATGTTGCCTATTCAGTTTCTAAAAAGGGATATGCCAATTCACAATATCAACCAATAATACATAAGTGTACCAGTTTCACCACAGCCTCAATAATATGGAATGGTCAATACTGTTTCTTCTATTAGTCAATGTAAAATGGAACTCTGCTTTGATTTGTAAAGTTGAGAATTTTTTCCTACTCATCTGCTATTCCATTTTTATGATGTTTGTTCACATTATCGATGGAATGTTTTGCTCTTTTGTCTTATATATTTGATTTAGCTTATATTAGATAGACTTTATTTGATAATAGTTTTACAACTGATAGACTTTGTTATACTTAATAATCGTTGTTTATTGCTATATACAGTTTTTTTTCCTGTAGTGGGGATTGATCCATTCCCCAACTTGTATAGGTTTTGAATAAATTGGAAGTGATATAAAAGCTAAAGTACATTTTAACTACTGTGTTTTAATTTTGTTGTTTGTGTAGCTTGAAGCAGGTTAATTTTTGTTCTAATTGCACAGAACCAAGGAGACCATGTATATTCAATGATGTGTGTATATTGTATATAAATAATTTGCAGGTCCAAATTGTTTAAGCCCTTGGAAATATCAAGAGCCAGACATGGCCGACCTGCCTGATAATGTCCTTCTTCACTACACAGCAAAGGTCAGAGTAAATTCATGGACTAACCATCTAGTAATAACTGTTGTGAACTAAAATTCCTTTTCTATTCCTTTTGTCATTTCAGTGGGTAATTGAAAGGAGGGGCTTGAAATGGCTTTAAAATAATTATGAGTTTTCAAAGGAAGGTGAGAAGCAGTAAAAATTAAGGTATACGTCTTCAACTAGTATTCAGATATTATCATTATGTAATTCCAGTAGTATGAATGGAAGTAGTTGTAGTTGGAATATGTACTAATAACTTCAGTAAATGAAACTGTACTTATATTCGGCTAGTTTACTGATTGGAGAGAGAAAACAGAATTATGTTCAATCTTTTTTTAAAAAAAATATGATATAACCAAAAAAGAAAGAAAGAAAGAAAAAGGACAAAGAAATGTTTGCTTCAAAAAGAGAAAAAGAAGCTACCTATATGCCTACTTTGTTCAGTCCCTTTTTCTTCAAGGACTTAGTAGACATAATTGAGGTCAGCAAGGACTGAGGGAAAGAAGATAAAAGGTTGAACTGGGAGAAAGAAAAGGGAGAAGCAGCAAAAACATCAGTTTCCACAATTATACTCAGTGTTACATGAACTAAGAAGATGCTATGATTTTGTGAGATTACAAAAATATCACAAAATACATATATCTTTTTCCAGTTTAAACAGCTGGTACATGATCATAATTTATTACCTTTCAATATTTATTTGTTGTATCTGACCTAATAAAATTAACTTATTAGTTTTATTTTCTTCCAACTTTTTATTGTGATAAATTTCACATCTAGAGGTAAGGTAAAAGAATGGTAAAGGGATAACCTGTATGTTTTCACTTAAATTCACTAATCATTAACATTTTGTTGTACTTCTTGACTTTGTTTATCTCAAATCATTTTGAAAGCAAGTTGACATAATTAACAAAACACTTTATCACTAGACTTTTCTTTTCTTTTTTTTTTTTGAGTTGGAGTTTCACTCTGTCGCCTAGACTGGAGTGCAGTGGCCGCTCCCGGCCACCGCAGCCTCGACTTGCTAGGCTCCGGCGATCCTTCCGCCTCAGCCTTCCAAGTAGCTGGAACTACAGGCACATGCTACCATGCCCGGCTAATTTTTTTTATTTATTATAGAGATGAGGTCTCGCCTGCCCAGGCGGGTCTCGAACCCGCGGGCTCAGGCAATCCACTCACCTCAGCCTCGCAAAGGCGCGGGATTACAGGCTGAGCCACCGAGCCCGGCAAGGTATTTTTGACATTATGATTGTTACATCCTTTTTACAAAATAACTTTGAACTTGATAAAATTGAGGTTGAGTTTTTTTTCTTTTTACTGTTGAAGTGAAAATAATATATTGTTAAAAAAAAAAGTAGCCATTGCTTTGATTTTTTCCAAGAAATTCAATATGACCACTATATGTAAAAAAGAAAAAATGCTTTACTGAAGGAACGTTTCTCCAAAATGGTGCTATGTCACTTTGAGGGAGGGACTATTGAATTCTTATATTCTTCTTGAAGATTGATGATACACATTAACAATCCTGCTATAAAGAAACTAATTTACTTTTGTGTTATCCTACTGTTATTATTTGATCATAAGACACATTTTGTTTTTATGACTTAATTACCAATGACTGCTAGTTTGGGAAAAACTGCTCTAGAGGAATTTTTTTTTTTTTTTTTTTTTTGAGTTAATGTCTCATTCTGTCACCCAGGCCAGAGTGCAGTGGCACACTCATGGCCACTGCAGCCTCAACCTGCTGGACTCAGGCGATCCTTCCACCTCAGCCTTCCAAGTAGCTAGAACTACAGACGCATGTCCACCACGTCTGACTAATTTTTTAATTTATTGTAGAGGTGTGGTCTTGCCTAGTTGTCCAGGGTGGTCTCGAACCCCTGGGCTCAGGAAGTCTTCTTGCCTCCACCTCCCAAAGGGTTGGGATTACAGACATGTGTCACCATGCCCGGCCTAGAAGATTTTTTTTTTTTAAGTAAGAGTCTCACTCTGTTGCCAGGCTGGAGTGCGGTGGCATACTCACTGTCACCACAGCCTTGACCTGCTGGGCTCAGGCAAACATTTCATCTCAGCCTTCCGAGTAGCTGGAACTACAGGTGTGTGCCACCATGCCCAGCTAACTTTTTTATTTATTGTAGAGACTAGGTCGTGCCAAGTTGCCCAGGCTGATCTCAAACTCCTGCACTCAGGCAATCCTCTCTCCTCCGCCTCCCAAAGTGCTGGGATTGCAGGCGTGAGCCACCCCATGCCCAGCGAGGAATTTTTTTATAGTCAATTTTTCTTTTTTGTACTTTTTAAAGGAGGTATTTCATCATCCATTTGTTTAAAATTTATTAAGTGTCTTCCTTGTGCCAAGAATTGTGCTAAACTCTTAGAATTCAAAGATGAATGAAGTTTCTGTGTTTAGGAAACAATCTAAAGTTAAATAAAAATGTTTAAGAAAGAGTAAAATATAATTTTATGAGCATTTATTTGTGTTTTTAGCTGCTACTTATTGGGTATTTGCATTATATTAAACACTATGCTTAGCATTCCATGTATTATTTTGCTTAACTTTCTCAAAAGACCTGACAAGTATATGGTATAACCTGTATCTTTTCTAAGCTTTAGTTTTCTGCAGCTCAGTAAAGAAAGTAATTTGCCTATCGTGATAATTATAGTGAATGCTAGAGTTAAAACCCAGCCTGTTTGATGTATATCCTTAACTAATATACAATATTTCTTTGTTGGAATTGCATATAAAATATATTGAGGGTGCAAAGGAGGAGTAGTTTGTACTTCTAGGAAGTTAGGATATCATAGAGGAGATGGTTTAATTTGTGTTTTTAAAGGCAAGGTTGAGGAGGGATATACACTGAACAGCACCTATAAAGACATACACTGTAAAACTGAATCCTATATGTATTTGGGTGTAGGGCACTGAGAAGAGCTGAGACTAGAATGCAAGTGGAAGGCACATGATAGCAAACCTCCTGTGCCAGATTAACAATAGGAAATGGATAGGATTTTAGGCAGAAAAATAATGCGATCAGGTTTGCATTTTAGAAAAAGATGTCAAGCTGCAGTGTGAAAGTTGGATTGGAGGAGTAGGATCCAGGAGATTATTGTGCTAGGAAAGTTCATAAATATACAGTGGACAAACTAAAGTAGTAACTGGAGAAAGACATTTCTGCTCTGAGACTGATACAGATGACATCGAGTTAAATATTCTCTGATTTATTAAAGTAATTTTTCTCATTTGCTTTAAGAGGAAAGCAGTAGCCACATTATCTGTTACTAAAATGTTTGAAATGGGGATTCAATTCAAGGATGCTTTATTATCTGCAAATTCACAGATTGAGTGTGAAGATACATGCCTTTATGAATGGAAGTTAACAAATGATTTTAACAGTTTCTAGAAGTGCAGACTAAACTCATAATCTGAATAAAGCCAGAATTCTCTGTCAGTAACATGAGAGAAAATAGTGTCTTATGCCTGTGATTGAATTTTTGTATCATGATATATTCTGTGATTTCTCTACCTCACATTGTAATAACACATTTTATGTATATCATGAAACTGTGCCCAGGGAAGTGCTAATGGAAAGAAAACATTGACTTAAAAAAAAAAAAAGCCAAAAATCTGCTTGCTTATATTAGTTTAAAAGAGAAAAATTTAAGAAACTCTTTAAGTGGCGAACAAGTTCTAGCTATACCTCATCCCTCAGATGACAAGCAGCGGTGACCTGCTTTTGATGAGTGCTTTAGAATCTGGTCTTTGATTCTTTCTTTTAAGAGACAGAGAACAGTAATACTCAAATTCATATGATGGTCATCTTATAATTGACTATTCTGTGTATCTTTTGAAATTATGGTAAAAATCACCTATATGTCGTTAAAGTTATGTTTTGTTTTAATTGCACTTAATGTTTGCTTTTTTTTATATGTATATATAGGCCTGCAAAAATTCAATCTGTCTTGATTTATCTACTAATTGTCTGCATGGAAGATTAACAGGAAACAAAGTAGTGAACTGGGACATTAAGGTAAATTTATAATAAATGTTAGGCAACATTATGTAAGTTTACTGATTCTTTTAAAGATTTTGTTTTTTAAGCACCACCAGATCTGAGTAATAGGTCTCAGTTAAAAGGTTATACACACATACATTTGAAGGATAAATAAGAATTTAAAGGACTAAAGTAGTTGAATGGCTTAGATTTGCTTGAAATTAGTTACCTTTGTAAGCTACATCAGGTTCTCATATATGAGGGGGCAATCCCCCAAAAACTCAGAATTTGTTTATTAAATAGTGTGTACTTGCCGGGCTCGGTGGCTCAGCCTGTAATCCCACACCTTTGGGAGGCTGAGGTGAGTGGATTGCCTGAGCCCGCGGGTTTGAGACCTGCCTGGGCAGCGAAACCTCATCTCTACAATAAATCAAAAAATCAGCTGGGTGTGGTAGCGCATGCCTGTAATTTTGGCTACTTGGAAGGCTGAGGCGGAAGGATTGCCGGAGTGCAGCAGCTCGAGGCTGCGGTGGCCGGGAGCGGCTACTGCACTCCAGTTTGGGCGACAGAGTGAGACTCCAACTCAAAAAAAAAAAAAAAAAGTGTGTTCTTATTCTAACATGTTTAAACTTCAGTCCCCTTCAAAGTACTCTGTTGATGCAATACACCTATTGAGACACTTTTTCCACTGCTCAACACAGTTTTTGAACTTGTCAATTTTGATGCCTTTTGGCTTCTGCCATTTTTCGTTTCACCTCTTCTGTATCAACAAAACATTTCCCTTATAGGATGCATTTTCATCCAGAGAAACAAAAAAAAGTTGTACCAGACAAGATTGGGTGAATGGGGAGGGAGGGGCATGGGGGTCATGACATTTTTGGTCAAAAACTACTGAACACTCAGTGCAGTGTGGGCAGGTTGTTTGTGCAAATCACCTATCATGAAATGGGCAAATGCATTGAAAAAATCTTCCCAAGCCGGGGTCAGTGGCTCAGTCTGTAATCCCGCGCCTTGGGAGGCTGAGGTGAGTGAATTGTCTGAGCCCAAGGGTTCGAGACCTGCCTGGGCAACTTGGCGAGACCTCATCTTTACCATAAATCAAAAAATTAGCTGGGCGTGGTAGCACGCGCCTGTAGCTCCAGCTACTTGGAAGACTGAGGCGGAAGGATCGCCGGAGCCCAGCAGGTCGAGGCTGCGGTGGCCGGAAGTGGCCACTGCTCTCCAGTCGGGGTGACAGAGTGAGACTCAAAAAACTAAAAAAAAACCCTAAAAAACAAAAAAAAAACCCAGGCAAATAATATGAAGTGGTCATTTGCAAACAAGTTAGGTCCACATAGCGGTTCAGAACACTTTTATATTAATAATAATAGCTTAACATTATATGGCACACAGTTATGTCAGGTACTGAGCACTTTTTATATATTAGCTTACTTCATCCTTGCAACACTTTATGAAATGGGTATTACTATCATCCCCATTTTATGGGGATGAAGAAACTGAGGCCAAAGAGATGGGTAACTTATCAGAGGATATATATATATATATATATTTTACTCAACTACCCTAAATATCCAACTCTTTGAACCTTGGCTGCATCCATCTCTTTGTTTATTAAAAGTAGAAAAGTCAGTTATATTTCTACCACCAGATGCATTTTTTTCACGATTTGTTTTCCTCTACCTCATGCCTAATTGGTAACAGTTGTTTGTTCTTCCATTGTTTGGGTTACATTATAAAGTCCACTTAATGGGGTTATGTTTGAATTGCCTATGTTTGAAATCCCCAAACACTGGAAAACAAAGATGCTATAAAAGTGGTCTAGTGTGATCTCTTTTTTATTGGTTATGGTGACTCCTGAGGCTGCTTTTTAAAGCATCTTTTCTCTAAATGGTTCTGTTAGCTTGGGTGATCTTATATATTGCTTAAAGGTTTATTTAGCAAATTGTGACATGCTTTGTAGATGCCAAATGACAAAATTGCCCTTGCTTATAAAATTTAAAATATGTAATTTTCTTTTTAGGACATTATAAATTGCATAGGCGGATTAAATGTGCTCTTTCCTTTATTGGAACAAATCGGCCGCTTGAGTGAAAGACAGATGCCTGAAGAAAAGAATGACGGCACAGTTCCTGAGTTGATAACGTCTGTAGAAGAAGACTGGATGGTACTGACTTCCACAAAGGCATCAGGTATTAAGATGAAATTAACATGAAATAGTCGTTGAGAAATGTGATAATTGAAAAGTAGTTTAAAATATCGTAACATTAGGAAGTTACAACCATATGTAGCTGTGTAATCATTCCTAATTTTGCTAATACAGTTCAGAAAGTTTATAATACTTTCATCAAAAAACTAAAGGTATTGGTTTATCCTTCGTTTATTCTCTTAGTGGAAATATGACCATATTGTTAAATTTATGGTAGACAAAATATTTACATGTACACATAAGTATATAATTTTCAGTTGCTGCTTTTTCTGATGCATTATACAAGTAACCCTTGAAAGTAAACTGCTGAACCAGATTCCTAATAGTTCCTAATTGTTATAATAGTCATATGATGTAGAAAATGTGATATCCGAGGGATTAGAGTAATTATGATAATTAAAGTTATATTCCTGATTCCACAGAGTCAAGACTAGAGAGAAACCTGGTTGCAACATTTATCTTGATTGTGAAACATTTTATTCAGAGACATCCTATCAACCAGGGCAATCTTATTCATTGCCATGGAGTTGCGACTCTTGGTGCCTTACTTCAAAAGGTGAGCCAGTCAAACATTGTGTTGATGGAGCTAGTGATTATAATTTGCAATTGGTGGTGTTGTTTTTTTTTTTCTAATAAATAAATATATTTTTAAGGCTATTACAGCTATTACAGCTTAAGTTATATTAGTGGATGTAATTTATTTTACAGGCAGCTTTTTTTTTGAGACGGTATTATTTTGTCATTCTGACTGGAGTGCAGTAACACAACCATAGGTCACTGCAGCCTTGAACTCCTGGGCTCAAGTGATCTTCCTGCCTCAGCCTCCCGAGTAGCTGGGACTACAGGCACAGACCACCACACCTGGTTACCACAGGTAGCTTTTTTGCAGGGGAGGAGTCAGAGTCTCACTTTGTAGCCCAGGTTGGAGTGCAGTGGTATGCTCATGGCCACTGCAGCCTCTACCTGCTGGGTTCAGGTGATTCTTCTGCATCAGCCTTCCAAGTAGCTGTAACTACAGACATGCGCCACTATGCCTGGCTAATTTTTGATTTACTTTAGAGATGTGATATCGTCAGGTTGTCCAGGCTGGTCTCGAACCCGTGGGCTCAGGCAGTCTCTCGCCTCCACCTCCCAAAGTGCTAGGATTATAGGCGTGAGCCACCAAACCTGGCCTCACAGGCAGCTTCTAAAAACTTTTATAGCATCATCTTATACAAGAAATGCTTATTTTATATAATAATATATCATCTTTGATGTATATGACCTTGTTTGTTAGCTTTGATAGTTGAGATATTTGAGAAATATAAGACTATTTTAGGAATATATCATTAGGAAAATATATTCTAATGATAACATCAGAAAAATGAATACTTAATTTTATATTTTTCTGACCTAGGTTTTTCTATTTTTATATCTAGTAGATGTTCTGAATTAATGATAATTATTTAAACTGAACTTTAGCTGGGCTCAGTAGCTCAGCCTGTAATCCCGCACCTTTGGGAGGCTGAGGTGAGTGGATTGCCTGAACCCGCGGGTTCGAGACCCGCCTGGGCAACTTGGCGAGACCTCATCTCTACAATAAATCAAAAATCAGCTGGGCGTGGTAGTGCGCGCCTGTAATTCCGGCTACTTGAAAGGTTGAGGTGGAAGGATCGCTGGAGCCCAGTGGGTCGAGGCTGTGGTGGCCGGGAGTGGCCACTGCACTCCAGTCTGGGCGACAGAGTGAAACTCCAACTAAAAAAATAAAATAAATAAATAAAAAATAAACTGAACTTTATAGAGCCCTCTTCTCTTTAATTTCAGGTGCCAAGCACCTTAATGGATGTTAATGTATTGATGGCCATTCAATTACTAATTGAACAGGTATCGTTAGAGAAAAATATGCAGCTCCTGCAGCAAATGTATCAGTATTTACTCTTTGACTTCCGTATTTGGAACCGTGGAGATTTTCCCTTTCGAATTGGTAAGAATTGGCTGTTAGATAAAACTTTAGAATTGTTTTAGAAATTCATAACTACCTTTGTGACTTTATTTTAGATACGTCATTTACCAGTGAACTTTCTATTTTAGGTCATATACAGTACCTCTCAACCATCATTAAAGATAGCAGGAGAGTTTTCCGAAAGAAGTATGGTGTGCAGTTTCTCCTAGATACACTTAGGATTTATTATGGGTATGATGCCGTTGCTCCTTCTCAGTTTGATATATTCTTTTCTGTCTGCTCCTTGATTGGAATGTGTAGATTTTCTCTATCAGCAATTCTGTTCTTTTTTAACTTCAGAGAGACAGGATAGTGTGGAGGTTAAAATGGTGAACAGTGGATTTCATACATTGGGTTTGAATCTTTCTTTCATTAATTTTGCAGCTAAGACAGATTATGCAACTTCTCTGTGCTTGAGTTTTCTCATATGTAAAGAAGAAATAATAAAACTATGACCTCCTATGGTTGTTTCAAGGATCAAATTAAATGAGTTAATCAAGTAAAACACTTAAACTGTGTCTGCTATGCAGTAAGTGTTCTATAAACAAGCTGTTTTAAAAGTTCAGTTTTTATTACTGAAACTCTTAATTTCAAAAGATTTTTCTAAAAAAAGAAAAAGAAACTAAAGGTGCCATGATTCTAATAAATTTATGGAAAGATATTTTTAAGTATGAATTATTTTATAGAAAAAAGTAAACATGTAAAAATTAAGATTTCAATTATTGTACTTTGTTTTCTCTTTCAGGAATGGTTGTAAATATAATGAGCTATCTTTAGATGATATTCAAACAATAAGGACTTCTTTGTATGGACTAATTAAGTATTTTCTGTGTAAAGGGGGAACTCATGAAGAGATACAAAGTATTATGGGTTACATAGCTGCTACTAATGAAGAAGAACAGGTATTATGCCTGAGATAAATCTAATTTTTCTTTTTAGCATTTAAGTTGCTGTATCCTTTGCTTATAAATGTATATACTTGTTTAATTAAATATGTTAAGAATAAAATATGTATAGTGTCCCACTTAATATTATGTAGTTAAAGAAGTAAATTTTATCTACTAATTGAAAGTTTAATAAGATAGATTCCTGTGTAATGTAATATTTTTGTTAGCTAGAAAATTTAATATGGAGAAATCATTGCTTTGTCCGGCAATTCTGAAGCCTATTTTCATTGTCTACTTAGTGTATGTTTACCTATCATCAAAGTTACTGGGTATATTTCTTACATGAATTTTAACATAACAGAAGTTCATTAAAATGTTTCATAAAGAGTACATTATGTGTCTAGTTTTAAATTACTTTTACATACATTATCTCATTTAATTCTCATAACTGCCCTTTAAGGCAGTGGTTCTCATCATATGGTCCTTGACCAACTTTACATGGGAACTTGTTAAAAACACAAATACTACTGATTCAACTGCAGAATCAACCCCCCAAGTTATTCTGCACATGATAAAATTTGAGAACCACTGATATAAAATATACAGATCAGGAATTACTCTTCCCATTTATACTTTTGGAAATTTATATTCTGGGTAAACCTGGAATTAGAACTCAAGTGTATTTATTTCCATTTTTGGTCTTTTTCTGTATAACCCTCTCAACACCACAAATTTGAGTAGGTTTATGTTGACTAAAACACTTTGTCTTCTAAATGTAATATTCATTGTGTATTCAGTGGTTACTTGATTTCACAGTTGGTGTTATAGTAATGAGTTTACTTGGGTTGTACTACTTCAAAATCTCATTTTTTAGAATGATGAGTACCCATCTTGTTTTATCATACTTGTATCTGCTATTCATTGCCAGTGATATTTTCTTGGTCAGTTCAGTCAACGAGCCATTTGCTGAGAACTTAATATACAGAGTAATTTTCATGTTGCAGGTAATATAATGATGAATGAATTATCATCTTTACTTTTGGCCTAATTGGGGCAGGGATCAGTAAGGGACATTTGCAAATAACTGTGAAACAAAGAAGACTATGTATGATAATATTGATAAGGAACATATAGAATCCTATGAGGTTTTTATAAGAGTGTTTTATATGTTGAGGAGACCAAGAACGGCTTTATGGAAGGGATGTCTTTTCATATGGACAAAGCAGGATAGGCGTGGTTTCAACAGGTGAATGTGTGTAGTGAGAGGATATACAAAAGGAAATGGAATAAGGCAAAAGCAGGGCGAATTCACAACAGTGGTCCCAACCTTTTTGGCATCATAGGCCAGTTTCGTGGAAGACAATTTTTTATGCGCAGTTATCAATAGGGTTCATGCTCCTCTGAGAATCTAATGCCACTGCTAATCCTAGTTGATCTGACAGGAGGCAGAGCTCGGCTTGCCCGCCATTCTCCTCCTGCCTTGCAGTAGGGTTCCTACAGGCTGCACATCCCGGTGTAGCTCCAGGCTTGGGGACCCCTAATTCAGAAGACATCAGATAGTAGTATGAGTACATAGAATTTAGTTAAATTTCTATTTTGTGTTTCATTTGTGCTTGTATATATTAATGTGGTGATTTGTTTTGTGTCACTTAATTTTAAAAGCTTTTTGGAATTCTGAATGTACTCTTCAGTCTCCTACGTACCAGCCCAACTAGAGGTCAACTCTTCTTACTGCTCTTTGAACCAGGAAATGGTGACATACTTTATGCCTTGCTCTTAAATCAGAAGTACTCTGACAAACTACGAGAAATCATTTTTAAGGTACAAACATTTTTTAAGCATCTTTGTATTGTATATTAATTTTCTTGCAACATATCCATTCTGTGACTGTAAATTTTTATACATCTATTTCTAATTTTAAGCTGTTCAACTTATTTATATGTAGTTATTCCTGTGTCAGTTGTTTGAATATTAAAAACTAGTTATATTGTAATCTGAAAGTCATCTCAGTGGAATATGTACTTTTTCATATCATCCTTGTCTCCTTTTTGACTTGTGGTAGGTCTGTGTGGCAACTCAGAACATTTCAACAGTTAATAACAAATTTTATGTAGCACCCATGGTGCGTCAGGCACTAAGCACTTTTGTTATGTTAGCTTACTGAATTCTTGCAACAACTTTATGAAGTGGGTATTATTAGTAGTTCCATTTTATAGATAAAGGAACTGAGTCTAGAGAGATTAGTAATTTAGCAAACATACAGGTGGGTTGCTTCAAAATGTTTCTTTGCCCTTGGAAATTATTTTGATAACTGCTACATAAATGGATACTAGATTGATCCAGAAGTGTCTTGACACACTTTTGTTCCTCTTGCACACTGCATGGTTTGTTTTCATGTAAGTCTTACTCACTAAGAAGTCAAATTTTAAATTGTTTCTCTGTCATTTGCCATATTTAAACTAGAGTTTTAAACATATTAAATATTAATTATTGAAATGGTGCATTAGTGGTGGATTTTTTAGACTTAAGGAATAAAATGATGGTCCAAAAACAATGTATAGTAATGTTTTATTCAGTGATAACTTTAATGGCAAACTATTGTTCTCTATATTGAGAAGAATATATTACTTGTTGTGACCAGATAATGGAACAAATGTTGAAATGCACAAACGTTTATGAGCGTAGTAAACAACGTATTCGACTCAGAGAAGTTGGCTACTCAGGATTGGGACTCCTTCTTAATGAAACACTTGTTAATAGCTCTCTCATTAAAAACCTCACCAGCCAAATCATAAATACAGGTATGACTAAGGCTTATAATACTGATACATTTAATAATGTGTTTTCCTAGAAGTTTTTTTTACTTCTTTCTTAGGTTGCTTTTAAAGTTACCTATTACTTGATTCAGCAGGGCCTTCCTTGGCTACCATCTCTTATGTACTTTGTTATTTTTGTCACACATTTCCTTACTTAGTAAACTCTTGTTGCATGATTAAGCTAATAATTGAGTCAACATAACAAGAAAAAGACACTAGATGAAATATGTAAAAAATATATATATTTTTAAGGAGGTTATATTTTTTTAAGGCAAAACGAAAACCAATTTCAGACACTATTTTTTGTTTCTAATTTTTTTAAATTAAAAGACGATTCGTACTATTTTGCCCAGACTGGTATACAGTGACTATTCACAGGTATGATCATAGCACACTAGAACCTTGAACTCCTGGACTCAAGCTGTGCCCCTACCTCAGCTTTCTGACAACCTGGGACTACAGATGCACACCACCATGCCTGAGTTCTAATAAAAAAAATTTTTAAAAAATTGTTCAGCCGGGCTTGGTGGCTCAGCCTGTAATCCCGTGCCTTTGGGAGGCTGAGGTGAGTGGATTGCCAGAGCCCGCGGGTTTGAGACCCACCTGGGCAGCAAGACTTCATCTCTACAATAAATCAAAAAATCAGCCGGGCGTGGTAGTGCATGCCCGTAATTCCGGCTACTTGGAAGGCTGAGACGGAAGGATCGCTGGAGCCCAGCGGTTCGAGGCTGCGGTGGCCGGGAGCGGCCTCTGCACACCAGTCTGGGCGACAGAGTGAGACTCCAACTCAAAAAAAAAAAAAAAAAAACAAAAATTGTTCAGTACTTACTGCAAACTGTAGAATTATGCATGATGCTGGAAACTTTTGAGTATAAGGTTCTTTGTCTTGAGTAGTTTACAGTCTCGTTGATAAAACATATATATAATAAAGATAAATAATAGAAACAGAGCCACATAGTGTGGACAGTATGTTCAGGCAATCAAAAGAAAAGATCAGTTATTTAGGGTTGTTTCAGGAAGGTGTCAAACATTCAGAGCCTATTTTTTTCTGTAATAATTTAAACATCTATAATTCATGTTTTAAAATGAAATAATTAATTATTTCAACTTTTATACAAGTATTACCCACAGTTCTTTCTTTGATTGTATTACTCACAACTCTTTTTTTAACTGTCTCTGGAATTTAATGTTAACATTTTGTTTTTCCCACCATAGATGCTGCTATTAATTTCAAAGATCTATTATCTGTGGTATATATATCTCACAGAGCATATATAAATGTTAGAGTGGTCATCTGCAGAAAGGTTAGTAAACTTTTAAGATATTTTAATAATAGCATCATCATAATGCTGTAAATAAATAACTGAGTATTTCGCAGCAGATAAAAGTTTTCTTTTATTTTATAAATGATATGATTTTACAAGTAAACAATTTTTTCTTGAAGTTAATTAACTTCATCACAATCACAGGAAAGTAGCATTTTTTTTTCTGAGTTGGGATCTTAGTCCTTGTTTTTTGAACTGGCATCACCCAGGCTAGAGTGAAAGAGCTTTGTCACGATCACAGCTCATGGCAGCCTCGACATCCTGGGCTCAGACTATCCTTCTGCCTCATCCTCCCTAGTAGCTGGGACTATAGGTGTGCACCTCCACACTCGGCAGTTTTTAAAATTTTTCTGTAGAGATGAAGCTTCTCTATGTTGCTCGGGCTGGTCTTGAACTCCTGAGCTCAAGCAGTCCTTCTGCCCTGCCCTCCCAAAGTGCTGGGATTATAGGTATGAGTCACTGTGCACAGCTGATTGTGACCATTTCTAATTCATATACCCAATTTTAGAGTTTCTGAGTCTTTTGAACTTTGTGGAAGTAATTTTCTTTGTTTATGAGTATTCCAACATTTAACCTTTAAGTGAGGAGATAGTTATCCTGTCCACTCCTTTCAGATCATAACTTTTTTCTCTCTTCCACTAGTAACCACTGACCTGTCTATTTAATTTACTTGCTTGCTTTTCTTTTTTAAATTTTACCTTTTAATTGTGTCAGAGTACTTTCTGTCAGATTAAAAACAATAGCAAGCAACATATCTGTACATCTTTTCTTTTGATGGCTGCATAGTTTTTCATTCTATGGCTATTCTATAAAGTATTATTTGGTTCTTTATTGATAGACATTTAGGTTGTTTCCTCTTTTTTTCATAACTGCTGTTATGAATGCCTTTTTATTTTGTTTTATTTTTTTGAGTCAGAGTCTCACTCTGTTGCCTAGGTTAGAGGTCAGTAACATGCTCACGGTCACCATAGCCTTGACCTGTTGGGCTCAGGTGATCTTTCCACCTCAGCCTTCCAAGTAGCTGGAACTACAGGTATGCACCACCATGCCCAGCTAATTTTTTAATTCATTGTAAAGATGAGGTCTTGCCACGTTGCCCAGGCTGGCCTCAAACCCCTGGGCTCAGGCAGTCCTCTCATCTTGGCCTCCCAAAGTGCTGGGATTTCAGGCATGAGCCACTGCCCCTGACAATGAATATCTTTTTTTTTTTTTTTTTTGAGTTAGAGTCTCACTCCTTCGCCCAGGCTCTCTCACGGCCACACCAGCCTTGACCTTCTACCTCAGCCTTCCAAGTAGCTGGGACTACAGTTGCCCACTACCACGCCCGGCTATTTTTATTTTATTGTAGAGACAAGGTCTCACCAAGTTGCCCGGGCTGTTCTTGAACCCATGGGGTCAGGTAATCTACTAACCTTGGCCTCCCAACATTCTAGGATTGCAGACTGAGCCATCGAGCCCGGCCTATGAATATCTTTTTATGTGTACCTTTTCCTATGTAGGACATACAGCTTCATGAAACAGAACTCCTGTTTCTATGGGTATTCACATTTTGCCTATTGATGGATGTTACTATATTATCCTTCAAAATAACTGTACCAGTTTACATTTAAGCAGTATGTGTGAGACATTGACTATTTCCCTGTGTGCTCAACCCTAAGAATTTCAAGCAGGTTATGTAAATTGATCCTTCCATTGAGTGTGCAATGAGATAGAAACAACTCTCAGTTCAGCTTGGTTTTTATCCATTATATGTGTGTAACATAAAATAAGTCTTACGGAAACTTTAAAGTCACGAAATCATGATAAGTTTATTTGCCAAGCAAAGCTTAATCTGGAAGGGAAAAAAATGATACTCTGTGCAAGTGGAATAATGGTAGTTCACTAATTGGTATAGCAGTAGTGAAGAAAATACTTCATATGTCATTGTGACTCTTTGCGACTCTTCAGCATATATAATACTATTAATATTGAAGTCCCTATCAACATTATTATTATTCATCTCCTGCTATGAAATTTGTCAGAGTTAGAACTTCAAAACCCTGAGAACCAAAGTTCTTTTCATCTACATAGCAGTTTTTTGCCTTTGTGATTAAATTGTCTTAATGATCTTAATTGAAGTTTTGAAATTTTTTAAGTACTTTTTATCCAAAAATTGAAATCAGTTAGATAGAGATCATACACATTCCCATGCCAGTGTTTATTCTTTAACTTCAAATTCCTGTTCTGGCTAAGCAGTGGCATCTATTTTACTAGAATTAATTCTTTGGAATTAAAGTTTAGTTTTCGGTTTTTATAGTCTAGACTCACTAGACTATAAATATAGATCTTAGTCTATATTTACTGAACAAAACATTTTTGCAAAAGCAACCATAAACTTTTCCTTAAAAAAAAGAGAGAGACAGGAAAACATTATTCTTGGTATACCCAAGTTCTGTCAAATTGTCTCATGTGTCCTATTCACTCCGCTAACCCTAGTGCTTAGAACTGTGCCTGGCACATAGTGATATTTGCTGAACAATTGTAGTAGTCTCGTGGAAAGTATTTAGTTGAGAGGATATCACTTTATTATTACATTGTATATATACCATCATTCTACTTATATTTTTTGTCTGACCAAATTAAATGACTAACATGTGTCTTGGTATGTGGTAGATCATTTTGATTTTCCTTTTGTATCTTTCAGCAGATTTTTAGTACATCCCTACTCTGTACAATGAGTTACAGGCAGATTAGTTGGAAACACGATGCCAGTCTTCCAAGTAGTTTATAATCTTATTAAGTGCGTAATCCTTTGATAGTATATCCTTCTACAGCTTCCCATTAAATTACTTTGTCATTAAAATAACTGAAAAAAGACTTTTTGATATAAAGTACTGTGTACTTTTTGAGGAATTTTGCATTCTTATTTTTTTTTTTTAGATTTTACAGATTTTGCAGTCCCAGCCAGATGCAGCACATCAAATGTCACAGCAAGTGGGTTGGCAAGACAGTTTAGTCAGGCTCTTTTTCAAAGCAAATTTGGAAAATGGAAATACTCTTCTTAAGTGCAATAAGGCTGTTTTCATGAAAGATAATGATAAAAATATGTCACCTGAAGATAATAAAAGGAACTTCGATGAAAAGACAGATGAGGAAAAAATCAGCTCTTCGGCTTCAGCTAATGTATCTTCAGATCAGTGGAGTTTGGAGGATAGACGCTCTCTAGACTCAAACACACCATTATTTCAAGAAGATAGCTCTGTGGGAGAATTATCTTTCCAGTCAGAGAATCAAGAAGAATTCTGGCACAGTAACCCTTCACATTTGAGTTTAGATCTCAGTGGAATTGACTCATGGCAAATGAGTGATAGTGGAAGTCAAATGCCAGACAGCCTGCCCAGCACGCCATCCCCAATAGAGTCTACACAACCATTTTCTGTGCAATCTGACAAAGAAAGCAGCATCACAAATGATATGGGTTTTAGTGATGACTTCTCTTTACTTGAAAGCCAAGAGGTAAAATTCCTTATTTTTCCAAATGCTGTATTTATTTTAATTTCTGTTATACACTTTTAATCCTTAGAAATGTATGAACAGAGTTGTTCTAAGTTAGTAATTTAAGGTTGAGAAGCCTAGGAGTTACTAGATTGTGAGTTTCTTGAGAGCACAACCAATATTTTATTCATCTTATATCTCTAGGGCCTAGTAAATTTTCAGGTTCATCAGGGCATTTAAAAAATATGTTAAGCTATTACAATCAGTCTATGTGATGGTTCTTAATGATGTGCTTTTAACATCTGCTTCCTCTACTTATTTAAAATTACTTTATCTTTTCTATAGAAATGTGAGGAGGAGCTTCTCCAATTACTGACAAATATTTTGAATTACATAATGTGTAAAGGACTAGAAAAGTGTGATGATGATACTTGGATTGAACGAGGACAGGTGTTTTCAGCACTAACTAAACCAGGAATATCCAGTGAGCTACTTCGACCATCAGATGAGATCAAACTAATGTAAGCATTCAGTTAGTGATTTTCCAGCCTCCTTTTGGACTCTAAATTAATGTTAGTTATTGAGCATTTGTTAGAATATTCTGTGTATATAAAGGGAGAAAAGAGAGAACCTTTGTGTTCAGTTCCTTTCTTTATCTTTTGCCATTCTAGTAGGATCTAAAGAATAATCTCAAACGAACTCCAATGTGAGATTTAAATCTTAAATACATTTGGATGTTTAAATGATTACAAATTCTTTGTTTAAATTGTTTTCTTGCAATATTTGAGGACATGATACATTGTGTTCTATAGACTTATCCAAATTTGAGTGTTCCCCCTCTAAGGGAAGGGAGCAGTATCATCATGACAATTACATCTGTAAAGAATTTAGGATTTCCTGTAGATAATAGGACTCTGTAACAATAGTATACCAGTTACCTCTTCCCCCTCCCCCCACAGGGCTAGAACTTCTGTAAGCCATAATAAGGCTTTTTTCCCTAACCTTCCCAATTTGCTAGCTTTAAAGAAATGAGAGAGAGAGAGAGAGAGAGAGAGAGAGAGAGAGAGAGAGAGAGAGAGGGAGAGAGGGAGAGAGAGAGAGAGTGTGTGTGTGTGTGTGTGTGTGTGTGTGTGTGTGTGTGTTTAAAATTTTGTTGAATTTTTTGTAGAGACAGAGTGTCGGTATATTATCCAGGCAGTCTTGAATTCCTGGCCTCAAGCTGTCCTCCTACCTTGGCCTTCCAAAGTGCTGAGATTACAGGCATGAGCCCCCATACCTAGCCTAATTTAAGTATCTCATGGAGGATGGAATGTGAATTATTGTCATAGGTTTTTTTCTTTTTTATAGTCAAGTGAAACAGGAAACTTTGATTTTGGTGTTTCTTATTTTGAGATGGAGTCTCACTCTGTGGCCCAGGTGGTGTGCAGTGGCACAATCATAGTTCCTTGTAACATCAAGCTCCTGGATTCAAGCCTCCCAGATAGCTAGAACTATAGGCACATGCTGCCACACTCAGCTAATATTTTTGTTTTTTGTAGAGATGGTGTCTCACTTTGTTACCCAGGTTAGTATTGAGCTCCTGAAAAGTGCTGTGATTGCAGGGATAACCACTGTACCTGGTCTTAATTTGACTTTTAATATTAGGTATATTAAACTCTAAGCATTTAAAAGTTCCTCCGTGATTATTAATTTCCATCCACATTGTCTTAGTGGTACCTACCAGTGATATCTTTCTAATCTCACAATGGTTTTATGAGAACTTTGTTTTACACTTAGTTTGCTACAGAAGATGTTAGAATGGGCAGTTGCAGAAAACAAAGAAGCAAAAACTAATCCTGTAACTGCTGAAAATGCCTTCCGACTCATACTGATCATACAGGACTTTCTGCATTCAGAAGGACTAATTAACTCAAACATGTGGACTGAGAAGGTACAGTAATATCCCTTTGAAATTATAGTTTGGTTAAGAATGAAATTTTGTACCCCCTCTTTTTAGAGCATTAATACTGAATCCCATGCCATAAACACGGGTATGATGTGATATATAGCCACAGATTTTGGTAACCATTAGTAGGATGGTTCTTTTGACTTTTGCCAACTGAAAGTTGGACAAGCTTTGAAATATTTATGATTTGTATTATTATTGGGGAAAACTTTATCATCAGTAGACTTAAAAAACTGAATGTTTTTATTTCTTTTTCATTTGTAATAGCTTTTTGAAGATATGATCCTGCTCTTTGAATGTATGTCAGTTTGGTATTTGGAAAGTCCAGTGTGGGTAAAACTCTCTCAAATTCAGATCCAGCTACTTCTAGGATTCATTGGAAGTGGTAATTTGCAGGTTTGTCAATTATTTTACATGATTTTCTATACTTGCATGCAGCATAGGTGTTATTTATGTGACAACTAAAAGATGATGTATTTTCAGTATTTTAATTCTTTATTCCAAAAATATCCATGATTTCACTTGGAATTTCAGTTTTGGGAGATAAGAAACAAGCTTGAGAGGCAGCTAATTGATTCATGATACTAATTACTTCATATAATTTTAAAGCTTTCTTTTATAGGATTTATACATAGCTATGTTAGAAACATTACTCATATCATCTATTTTCAGCGTAGCTAGATAGGTGCTAGACAGCTTGCATAGACTATATATGTGTGGCTTAGGGCTGGCATTTTTTGGAAAGTTAATTTTAAAATTGTTCTTTTCAAAACTTTTCTTACTATTTTACTAATCCACAATTTTACATTCTATCTCTTTTTTTTTTCTTTCATTTTTCAAATACAAAGTACCTACCAAGTGCTAAGCATTGTTCTAGGTTTTAGAAATAAAGATAAATGAAATATCAGTTGCAAGGAATACTTATATTTCTATTTTAAGTTAAAGTTTTAAAAGGTTGGAAATGTTTCATGTGAATTTTAGTCTGTCATTTCAATATTTACATTGGGTACTTGTGATAACTTGGGTTGGATTAGTTGTGATAAGTATTTCACAGCTGTTTACCTGGCCCTTTTTATTTTCTTAGGATGTTTTAGTTTATTTGGTGCAGAGTGGTTAGAGTGGAACTGGAGTCTAATATACAAAAACTAGATTTAATGTTGATAAGAACTTAGAGAGGTTAAAGTTCTGATATAAGGTTGCTCAATTTAAAGAAACTGTAATCTGATGATCCTGTTTTTCAGTAGATATCTATTTCTCATTGTGAAGGTACCACATATTCGTTGTTGAAATTACCCAAAAACATAAAGATGAAAAAGAATTATTTAACACCCGATAACCTAAGAGTAAACAACTGTTAGTATGCTAGTATATTATTTTTTCCTGTTGTTATTTTTTTCTATGAACATATCTTTTTCAGATGATTGGAATGATTGTATATTTGGATGACTTTATGTTCTTTTTCTCTTATGTAAAAGTCATTTCTCCATGTTACTAACATTAAGAATATAGTTTTTATTCTTTCATCCTAAAAGTAAATCATAGAATACTTGAAAGATTTGAAAAAACTAAGCAAGAATATGGGTATTAAGGTACAGATGATGAAAGTTTGAAATATATAGCCTTTTAGTTGTAATTTTCAAATATATGAATTTAGAACTTTATTTATTTATTTATTTTTTGAGTTGGAGTCTCACTCTTTGTCGCCCAGGTTGGAATGGAGTGTGGTGGCAGCCTCAACCTACTGGTCTTAGGAGATCGTTCCAAATAACTGGAACTACAGACAGACATCACCACGCCCGACTAGTTTTTGTGATTTACTGTAGAGATGAGATCTCACCAAGTTGCCCAGGCTGGTCTCAAACTCCTAGGCTCAGGTAGTCCTCTCATCTTAGCCTCCCAGAGGTCTGGGATTACAGGCTGAGCCACTGCACCTGGCCATGAATTTAGAACTTTAAAAACATGATTATAATTATAGTCTAGTAATTCTACTGTGAAGCTAATCCTAAAATAATAATCTAAAATATTGAACAATCTTTATATACAAAGATGTTCATTGTAGTATTCTTTTTTCTTCCACCTAGAAATAAAATGAGGATAGCTTTTTTTGCCTTTTCATTAATATTAACCTAATGACTGTTAAAGTATTAATAGTTGCAGGTAGCATATAGATACTAGGTTTCTTTTTTTCTTTCACTCATAGTTTGCCCTCATTATTTTTTTATTTGATGAAATTTTCCTAAACAAAATGTCTGTTTATTTAGCTCACCATTAATATTGAGTGCCCATTCCATAGCAGGGGATCGGTAAATACGCATTAAATAAATATATGAATACAGCACCTACAAATAAGACTGATTCTCTCTCCCTAGTTAATGACCTAAAACATTTCTTACCACCCTATTTAATTTCGTTCTTTCAGAAATAAACAACTGAGGCTTACTTGTTAAAGGCTAGGACAGGGATCTCCTTTCCTTTTGGAGGTTAAAATAGAGCTATCTGCAAAATGAATCTGGCTAGCAAGCGTGTTTTGTTTACCTCATACATGTTAATTAATTCTAATATATCAGTGTCTGGAGATTTCACATAAAAAACCAAGATTTTCCAGATTGTCTCAAAAATAGGACAGTGTGATCATTGATTCATTTAGATACAGCATGTGGTGTCCAATTGGCATGGGTTTCTGCTCTCCTAGTTATCTTAGCTCAGCGAGTGATTCTCATCTGTGGCTGCATGTGAAGCCTCCTAGAGGAGCTTTTTAAAAACACCTATGCAGGGCATCACCCATAGTAATTAATTTGGAAGGGGATCTAGGGCATCAGTATTTTTAATAATTCCTCAGATGACCCTAATGCTGTACTCTTTATAATGAAAGTTGGAGAGGGGAATATATATGTTATATATTTTATGTAATATGTGAGTAAATTAAAGTAGCCAAGTATAATTATCTTGTATTCATTAAGAGTGTCTTTGTACTTCTAAATAAATACAAACTTAGCATTTTATTTAATGCCATGCTGTTGAGTTAAAAGCAGATCACTGGATATTCAACTTTTTATGTAAACAGCATTTTTTTAAAGTTGGATTCTCATTCTGTTGCCCAGGCTGGAGTGCAGTGGCATGCTCACGGCCATCACAGCCTTGACCTCCTGGCCTCATGTGATCCTCCAGCCTCAGCCTTCCAAGTAGCTAGAACTACAGGCACACGCTACCATGCCTGGCTTGTTTTTTGATTTATTGTAGAGATGAGGTCTTGCCAAGTTGCCCAGGCTGATCTTGAACCCCTGAGATCAGGCAATCCTGTCACCTCAGCCTCCCGAAGTGCTGGGATTACAGGCTTGAGCCACTGTGCCCAGCCATAAACAGTATTTTTAAAAAGACTAGCAGAAAAGCCAAGGCATTGGTATTTCACGGATATAAGTATTTTATGATTTTTTTTTTTCTTTTTGTCCTCTATTGGAATTCAGTTCCTTTATTCAATTTCAAAGACTAACATGAAGAAGAGGGATTGGGGAAACATATGAAGAGGGTAGAGAAGCTTCACATCCTAGCAGAAAAATTAAAGCTCTGAGTCATCTTAGAGAGTGTTTCCTTCAGTGCTGTTTACTCTGTTAAGACTTGCTTGCACGGAAGGACTGCCTGAGATTCTCTTTTTATGCCTTATCCTGCAAAGACCTCTGTGTACAGCCCAGTCTAGCTTTTGACACAAATACATTCTTGAAGTGGTGTCAGGTTCTAATACTTTTTAATTTTCCTTTTTTTTTTTTTTTGAGTTGGAATCTTACTGTGTTGCTCAGAGTGGTGTGCAGTGGTGCACAATTACAGCTCACCGCAACCATGACCTCCTGGGCTCAGGCAATCCTTCCGCCTCAGCCTCCTGAGTAGCTGGGACAACAGGCACATGCCATTTTGCCTGACTATTTTTTATTTTTATTTTTTGTAGAGACAAGGTCTGGCTATGTTGCCCAGGCTAGTCTTAAACACCTGGGCTCAAGCAATCCTCCCATCTTGGCCTACCAAAGTGCTATGATTACAAGCATGTATCACCATGCCTAGCCAATTTTCTCTTGTGTTTCATTATTTGAGAAGTAATACAATTCAGAATGACAGAGAATATAGAGTTAAGGGTGAAGAAGGAGGAGGTACAATATGTCTTTTCTCTTGCTTGGCTTTAAAGTTGAGATCTTTCTGCAGTCTAGAAAAAAGGAGCACCCTTAATGAACTAATTTACTTTTCCACGTGGGGTTTAAGGCTAAAACTTAGTAGTAATATACAGTATTTCTTTGTCTGGATTTGAACCCTGAATATATATTTTCCTTGGGAACTTTAAGCATAGTTAGGTTTCTGATCAAAGACTTAGACTCCTATAAACCTGTCCTTTATGATTTCAAATAACAGAAATACCAACTCAAACAGTTATTAACAGGATTTACTGGTTCATATAACTGAGAATTCCACCATTAAGGTGAGTTTAAGGTAGGCTTCAGTCAGGGCTCCAATTCCATTATTTGTTGTCTTCATAACACCGTGTTACATCATCTGTCATCTTGCCTTAAACTGGCTCCATATGGACACAAAATGACTGCCAGCAGCAAGTGGGCAATACTCTGCCTCTTTCATATCCAGAGAAAGAGAGTGCTTGTTGCTACAGTCATTGGTAAACAGTTCTCCATGGACCTGTCATGTTTTTGTGTATCTTGTGAATAGAGACTCTGGTTGCCTTTGTTACAGCAAACTGGCAAAAATGAGGTGGAGGTTGAGCGCAGTGGCTCAAACCCATAATTCCAGCATTTTGGGAGGCCGAGGTGAGAGAATTGCCAGAACCCACAGCCTGGGCAACTTGATGAGACCTCATTTCTACAATAAATAAAAAAATTAGCCAGGTGTGGTAGTGTGCACCTATAGTTCCAGCTACCTGGAAGACTGAGACGGAAGGATCGCCTGAGCCAGCAGTTCGACTCTGGGGTGGCTGTGAGTGTGCTACTGCACTACAGCCTGGGTGATGGAGTGAGACTCCAACTTGGGGGGAAAAAAATAGAGGTGGTTTATATGAACAACTTTGGAAGATGGAAGTCATGTGTCCTCCAAAAAAAAAGTCAGGTTTGGTTATTGCTTAGGGTAATAAAGATAATATCTTTCTCCATGGCAAAGATCAGACATGGTTATTGCCCAATATAAAAGTTTTGGGTCTCGGCAACCCCTTTGGGTCCCCTCCCACTGTGGGAGCTTTTCCATCCTCTCAATAAATTCTGCTTTCTAAAAAAAAAAAAAAAAAAAATTTGGGTCTCTTCTGCTTAGGGCTCCTCTTCCAAAATGTTCCTGTATGTGTAGACATCAGCTAGACCTCTGTATCGCTCACTGTGGGAGTTGCAGCTTGGGGAGCTAGTGAAAATGTTGTATCTATTGCTGTTGTATCTACTGCTATTGCTGTAGTTTTTCTCTCACCCAGGAATCTTGTGTCTTCTGCCAACATCTATGAAACTGTATCAGGCTAACTTATTAGCTTCATTTTTTTGGAGGTAAGATAAAATGAGACTCTTCCTGTAGACAGTTAGTTATTATATAGAGCCAGGCAGAGCTAGTGATATGACTAAATGTTTACTTTAGTCTGCTCTTTCTCACCTAAACTATTTTCCTCTAGGTTTGTGCAATGGCATCAGCTAAGCTAAATACCCTTCTTCAGACTAAAGTGATTGAAAATCAGGATGAAGCTTGTTACATTTTAGGCAAGCTGGAACATGTTTTAAGTCAGTCGATCAAGGAACAGACTGAAATCTACTCATTCCTGATTCCCCTTGTTCGTACTCTAGTTTCCAAAATTTATGAACTTCTCTTCATGAACTTGCACCTACCTTCTTTACCTTTCACCAATGGGAGCTCCTCATTTTTTGAAGACTTTCAAGAATATTGTAGTTCAGATGAATGGAAAGTCTACATTGAAAAATATGTAAGTTTTGTCTTTTTGACCAAATTTTTCTACTGATATATCATTTTTTATAGAAGTATACATTAAATTTTATATATTCTTTTTTTACACAAGATTGTACCTTATATGAAGCAGTATGAAACTCATACATTTTATGATGGTCATGAGAGCATGGCACTTTATTGGAAGGATTGTTATGAAGCCTTAATGGTAAATATGCATAAACGAGACCGTGAAGGAGGGGAAAGCAAACTCAAATTTCAGGTAAAAAGTATTAAATGTTTTAATATTGAATTTTTCATATTGATCTTAAGTATTTAATATTAAATGACAATAATACCAAGCCCAGAATTTGAAAACAAATAGTATTTCTATTGTTTGTCTCAAAATTATTTCAGCATTGGAAGGAAAACAGTTGATCAGTAACAATTAAAGTAAGTTAATAGTAAAATGTTCTATACATAGTGATTATGTAAAAAGTTTAATAAGCTGATAGTACTTAGTCGATACCTCTCAGGAGGCTAGATACAAATCAGTGCTTAGAGGGAAATCTATAGCACTTAATGCTTATATTAGGGGGGAAAAAAGGCCTTAATTTAGTCTTATTATTTTAGATTGAAAAATACAGTTTATTTAGAAAGTAGATTAGAGGGAGAGAGAGGGGGGAGATTTCACTTCCCCAAGTTTGGGGAGGGGACCAAAACTTAGGGAAACATGGTCCTAATTTAGTCATTTTTAAGTTCCTACTTTAAGAAACTAGAAAAATAAAAATGTCTAAACCATAATAAACTGAAGTAAGAAATGAATAAAGAACAGAAAACGATGAAATTAAAAGCAGAAAAACAATGGAGAAAGTCAGTGAAAGCAAAATTTAATTCTCAAAATATCAGTAAAATATATAAATTTCTATCTATGTTGACAAAGCAAAAAAGAGAAATAGAAAATTGCTTATACTAGCAATGAAAGATGCAATATCATCACTGACTCCACAGATATCAACATGGTAATAAGGACTATTACAAACCACTGTATGCAAATAAATCTGACAACTTAAGTGAAATGGATTAATTTCTTGACAAGACACAATTTCCACAACCAATTTAAGAATAAGTAGATAACCTGAATTGTCTTATGTCTATTAAAGAAATTAGACTTATAGTTTTAAAAACTAAACTTCCAAAAGGGAAGTCTCCAAGCCTAGGTGGTTTCACTGACAAATTTTTTTTTTTTTAGTCAGAGTCTCACTCAGTTGCCCAGGCTGTAGTGCAATGGCATGTTCCTGGCCACTGCAGTCTTGACCTGCTGGGCTCAGGTGATCTTTACATCTCAGCTTTCTAAGTAGCTGGAATCACAAGTGTGTGTCACCACACCCAGCTAATTTTTTTGATTTATTGTGTAGATGAGGTCTCACCATGTTGTCCAGGCTGGTCTTGAACCCGTGGGCTCAGGCAGTTCTCTGGCCGCAGCCTCCCAAAGTGCTGGGATTACAAGTGTGAGCCACAGCGCCTAGCTTCACTGACAAATTCTACCAAATATTTAATGGAGAAACTATGCCAACTTCTCAAAGTCTCTTTAGAGAACAGAAGAACTGAAGAAATACTTCCAACTCATTTTATGAGGACAAGATTACCTTCATAACAAAGTCATACAAGAGAAGTTCAGGAAAACTATAGACCAGTGTTTCTCAGTAACATAGTTGTAAACAAAACCCAGAAATATGTTAAAAATATTTATATAACAAGAAACAGTTTATCCATGGAAGGTAAGGCTGGTTCCACATTTGAAAATCAATCAGGGCTGAGGTGAGTGGATTGCTTGAGCCCGCGGGTTCGAGACCTGCCTGGGCAACTTGGCGAGACCTCATCTCATCTCTACAATAAATCAAAAATCAGCCGGGCGTGGTAGCGCACGCCTGTAATTCCAGCTCGGAAGGCTGAGGCGGAAGGATCGCTGGAGCCCAGTAGATCGAGGCTGCGGTGGCCGGGAGCGGCCACTGCACTCCAGTCTGGGCGACAGAGTGAAACTCCAACTCAAAAAAATAAAAAAAAATAAAATAAATAAAAAGAAAATCAATCAGTATAGTAGATGACATTAAAAGTCTTATCAAGAAAAACTGCGTTATCATATTAGTAGATGCAGAAACAGCACTTAACAAAATTTAACATTCATTTATAATCAAAGCTTTAAACAAACTAGGAGTAGAAGGGAACTACTACCTCATCCTTTACAAAAATTCTATAGTTAGATTTATATTTAAAGATGAAAAACTGAGTGCTTTTGTACTAAAATAGAGTACTAGGCAGAAATGTTCACTCTCATTATTCCTACTTACTGTTGTACTGTAAATCCTGGCAAATTCAATAAGAATAGAAAAAGATTTTTTTAAAAAAGTATCCAATTTTTGTGAAGGGACGATTGAGCGGTTAGTGCTGCATTGCTGGTCTCCAGCAGCAGTTGGCTTCTCCACATAGAGCCCGGGAGTAGGAAACTCAAAATCTCTCCTTCTCCCCTCCTGGTTACAAAAACACTTGAAATACATAAGTTAGTGGAACTTTGCTTGAGTGGGATTTTTTTTATCTTCAGCTTCATTTTTCAGCTTCATGAGGAACCTTATCATCAAACACAATGGCTAGCAATGTTACCAACAAGACAGATCCTCGCACCATGAACTCCCGTGTATTCATCGGGAATCTTATCACTCTTGTGGTCAAGAAGTCTGATGTGGAGGCAATTTTTTTGAAGTATGGCAAAATTGTTGGTTGCTCTGTTCATAAGGGCTTTGCCTTCGTTCAATATGTTAATGAGAGGAATACCTGGGCTGCTGTAGCAGGAGAGGATGGCAGAATGATTGCTGGCCAGGTTTTAAATATTAATCTGGCTGCAGAGGCAAAAGTGAACCGAGGAAAAGCAGGTGTGAAACGATCTGCAGCGGAGATATATGGCTCCTCTTTTGACTTGGACTATGACTTTCAGCGGGATTATGATGACAGGATGTATAGTTAGTTACCCAGCACATGTTCCTCCTCCTCCTATTGCTCGGGCTGTAGTGCCCTCACTATGCCAACGTGTATCAGGAAACACATCATGAAGGGGCAAAAGTGGCTTCAATTCTAAGAGTGGTCAGCAAGGATCTTCTTCCAAGTCTGGAAAGTTGAAAGGTGATGACCTTCAGGCCATTAAGAAGGAATTGTCTCAGATAAAACAAAAAGTGGATTCTCTACTAGAAAACCTGGAAAAAATGGAAAAGGAACAGAGCAAACAAGCAGTAGAGATGAAGAATGATAAGACAGAAGAGGAGCAAACTACCACCTCCAAGAAGAAACATGAAACTAACGTGAAGATGGAGTCTTGGGGGGTGCAGATGACTCTGCTGAGGAGGGGGACCTACTGGGTGATGATGATAATGAAGATGGGGGGATGACCAGCTGGAGTTGATCAAGGATGATGAAAAAGAGACTGAGGAAGGAGAGGATGACAGAGACAGTGCCAATGGTGAGGATGACTCTTAAGCACATAGTGGGGTTTGGAGATCTTATCCCATTATTTCTTTACCTAGGCACTTGTCTAAGATCAAAATTTTCACCAGATCCTCTCCCCTAGTGTCTTCAGCACATGCTCATTGTTCTCCACATCCTTGTCCTTCCCATGTTCATTAATTCATATTGCCCTGCGCCTAGTCCCATTTTCTCTTCCTTTGACGCTCCTAGTAGTTTTGTTAAGTCTTACCCCATAATTTTTGCTTTTGATACCTCTGTATGACTTAACAATAAAAAGGATGTATGGTTTTTATCAATTGTCTCCAAAATAATCTCTTGTTATGCAGGGAGTACAGTTCTTTTCATTCATACATGAGTTCAGTAGTTGCTTCTATAGCTGCAAAGACAATCTATCTCATTTAGTTGAGTAGCACTTGAGAGCAGCTTTGAGTTGGAAGTATGTGTGTTATACTCTCACATAAGTGTACTGTGTGGGGCAGTTCAACACAAATGTAACAATGTATTTTTGTGAATGAGAGTTGGCATGTCAAATGCATCCTGTAGAAAAATAATTAGTGTAATAGTCTTTGTTTTTTTTCTTTGTTTTTTAGTTTTAAAATGTCCACTTTATTCCATGTAACACATAACCAGATATCATTTACATCTGAGGAAGAGAGATGGCCCATGAGACTAATCTATAGTAAAACACTTCTAAGAAATGTACTCCAATTTTATACATTTCCAGGTAACGCTAGACAAGTGTATCACAATGCAGAAATATAGGTATTACTACATTTTACATAAGATAAAAGGGAAGTATCAATAAACTTTAGAAAGTAGTAAATTCACCTGTCCCTTAAAATGTGGGTATGCAATTGTTACAAAGCCATAGTAAATGGTTTATAAAATGTAATTTTATTGTATGTTACTTTGCTGTTACATCAGGCATAACATTTTCACAAGGCTTTTTTGGGACTACAATCAAGGATTAGCTAGTCTTTGTTTTCTAAAATTGATACTGTGGGTTATTTTTGTGAACAGCCTGATGTTTGGGACCTTTTTTCCTCAAAATAAACAAGTCCTTATAAACCAGGAATTTGGAGGAGAAAAAAAAAAGTATCCACACTGGGAAAAAACTGATTACAAAAACACTTGAAATACATAAGTTAGTGGAAATAAGAAATAAAACTATATAACATGATTCTCTATGTAGAAAGTTCCAAGGAATCTACCTCCCCCCCAAAGAAATTTAATAATCAATAAGAGAGTTCAACAAGGCAGGACAGAAAATCAACATATAAAATTTAATCACATTTCTATACACTAGCAATAAACAATTGAGGTTTTTAAAAATGCTATTTACAGTACCTCTAATGATAATAAAATATTTAGGTATCAAAAACCACAAAACAGGAATGAAACAAATCAAAGAAGACCTAAATAAATAGAGAAAAGCATTATATTTGTGAAGTAGAAGATTCAGTAGTTTTAAGTTATCTTAAGATTTCAGTTCCCCCCAAATTGATGTGAAATGCAATAAAATGCCACTAAAAATCTTAGGAAGATTCTCTGCATATAGACATGTTGATTCTCAAATTTATATTTTAAGACAAAGAGATCGGAATAGCCACAGCAATTTTGGGAAAGAAGAACAAAATTGGAGGACTTACACTACAGTTTTAAGATACATTATAAGTTTCACGAGTCAGCATTGAGTGATATTGGCAAAAGAATAATGTATACATAGACCAGTAGAATAAATAGATAATTCAGAAATAGGACACAAATATAATAAAGTGATGTTTGATAAAGGTGCAGCAGTGATTCAATGAAGAATGAATATTATTTTCAACAAATAATTCTGGAACAACTGTATATCTGTATATGTATTTTAAAGCACCTTGACTTACACTGTAAAATCAACTTTAAAGAGTCAACTCAAAATGGCTTATACACTTAAATATAAGATCTAAATCTATAAATATTTTAGAATAAATTATAGGAAAAAAGCTTCATGATCTTGGGTTCAGTTTTATAAGTAAGACACCAAAGGCATGTTTACAAGAGCAAAAAGTTTTTAAATTGAACTTTATCAAAATTTAAAACTGCTTTTTGAAGGATGCTGTTAGAGAATAAAAACAGAAGCCATGGGCTGGAAATAATATTTGTAAATAACATAGTAAATGAGGTACTTGTGTGTGGCACATTTATAGAACCCAAAAAACTCACCAATAAGAAAATAAACAAAATGTTTTTAAAATGGGCAAAATATTTGAAATGACACTTCAGAGAAGATATACAGATAGCAAATAAGATCATTAGCAAAATATAAATTAAATTAAAATGACAAGATACCATTACATACATGTCTGTTAGAATGGTTAAATTTAAAAATGCTGAGAATGCCAAGTATTTTTTTTTTTTTGAGTTGAAGTCTCACTCTGTCACCCAGACTGGAGTGCAGTGGCTGCTCCCGGCCACCACAGCCTCAACCTGCTGTGCTCCAGAGATCCTTCCGCCTCAGCCTTCTAAGTAGCTGGAACTACAGGCACACACTACCACGCCTGGCTAATTTTTTTGATTTACTGTAGAGATGAGGTCTCACCAAGTTGGCCAAGCGGGTCTCAAACCCACGGGTTCAGGTAATCCACTCACCTTGGCCTCTCAAAGTGCAGGATTACAGGCTGAACCACCGAGCACGGTGAAACTTACTTTTCAAGAGTAGTTATGGAAGTTGACAGATAACAGAATGACATTCTTTAAGTGCTGAAAGGAACAAACAAAACTAAATCTGTTAACCTAAAACTATTTACCAGCAAAAATATCATTCAGAAGTGAAGATAAGGCTATTCCTACCAACAATTATAGCAGCAGTTGCAACATCTATGCCATGAACTGCCCTTTGCTGCAAAGCACCTTTTATGTTTTTGCTACTTGCTGCCCAAGGAGAGGGTGTGTGGACTTAGGGGCATCTGCCAGTTCATGTGTGGACTGATTCCCATGTCACAGTCATGGCTGCATTGAAGGCTACAGCATCTTGAACAGATGGAGTATATCTTCTCCTGCAGATACAAAACGGATTCAACCAACGGCAGCATTCTGTCTGTACTCTGCATGTAAGCTTGCTTCCACCTGAAAAGAGTTGGTTTTGTTTTTACTTCCAACCAAATACATATTCTTTAAGAGTGCTTTAGAGGAGGATTTGTGCTATTTCTAGGTATCCACAAATACCAGAAAATTATCTTCCAAGAGAATAAAGATTTTGAAGATCAATTTTTTTTACCAGCCCAGTATTCTCTATCAGAGCAGAGCATTTAGGCATAGTTTGTGGCTTTTTAGTGGAGATATTTTAGGACAGAATAAAAAAGATTAATACAAATTATTGTAGTTTAGTAACAGGCCAACTGCCAAAGTTACTGACTTAATAAAAATCAACTTAATAGCAGGAGAATCTACATGTTCATGAAACCTGAAAGATCTTCCTTTGATGGAACCACATCTTTGGCAGTTTAGTGTGCTGAACAGTGTGCTTTCCTGCCAGTTATAACAGAGATCAAGATCATGGGTCTTTGGGTACATTTCAACATCACCTGCTCCCAGCTCATCTACATGATTCTGTAAGTAATAGGCATGAAGCCAGCGAACACTGTACATACATACATTGGGTGATGTGTGTCTTTGCATGAATTACAATGGACAAGTCAACCTTATCATGGATCAAGACCTTTCTCCAAGCTCAAAATCTTCCAGAAGTTGAAACAATCGACAACTTCAAGGCTGAGGCTCTGCAGATTGAAAGCTTCATTTCTCATCCAGATGTCAATATTGAAATAACTATTGAAAGTGCCTTTAAAGGAGTTCTGTTTCAAAGATGTCAAATTTGGTTTTGGGGATTGGACTGGCTTCCCCATAAAAAGTATATTTTTGTCAAAAGTGGCTAGGCCTATCAAAAATAATTAGGCTTGAAGCAGTTACTGTTTATCATTAAGATCTATTGTTAGGAACTCTGTCAAAGAATGTATCAGAAAAGTGACTAGCCTGGGCAACTTGGTGAGACCTCATCTCTATAATATATCAAGAAAAATTAGCTGGGCGTGATAGCAAATGCCTGTAGTTCCAGCTACTTGGAAGGCTGAGGCAGGAGGATCGCCTGAGCCAAGCAGGTTAAGGCTGTGGTAGCCATGAACGTGCCATTATACTCCAGCCTGGGTGACAGAGTGAGACCCTGACTGAAAAAATAATAAATAAGCAAACAAATAAATAAACAGATAAATAACATCAGTCAGAATTTGTAGTATACTCATGAACAATTAAAGTTAATGTTTATTTTAAATATTACTATATTATAAAGCCATATTCTGCATTCAGAAAGATAAATTGAAGGCAAAACAAAGCCATTTCAGACAAAGAAACTGAGAGAAGTTGCCAGTAGATCTGTAATAGGGGAAATATTTAAAGAACCTTCTTCAGACCCAAATAGATGCATGTAACTGCAAGAAAGAAGGTTCAGGAAAGGAAGTGTTTAAGTAGATATAAATGAATGATAACAGTTAAAAATAACAACAATAATGTACTTTTCTGGTTAGAATGTTCATAAAAGTATATTACAACAATACAAAAGGATATTGGAGTTAAGCTGTTGTCAGTTTCTTCCATTGTTTCGTAAGTGGCAAAAGGTAAGTAGGATGTACTGAAAAATAAAAAAGAATGTATAATCAAAAACCTCACAGGATAAATAGGGAAAATGTTTGCCATTTATTTTTATTGTCTCTAATGCTTCTAAAAATATTTTACTAATCCATTTGTGTTGTTAGGCATGTTACTTAAATTTAAATAATTTCAGAAGTTAAAGGTCATAGTAGTTAAGAAAATACAATTTTTGAGTTAGATTGGGAGCGGAGAGCAGACCCCCAGAAAGTCCTAAGTAGCCCCACCGCTGCTGCAGCCGGCCCCAGTCACCATCACTGCAACCATGAGCAGCGAGGCCGATACCCAGCAGCCGCCCACTGCCCCCCTCTCCCCTGCCCTCAGCGCCGCCCACACCAAACCCGGCACCACGGGCAGCGGCTCAGGGAGCGGTGGCCCGGGCGGCCTCACATCAGCAGCGCCTGCCAGCGGGGACAAGAACATTATCGCAACGAAGGTTTTGGGAACAGTAAAATGGTTCAATGTAAGAAACGGATATGGTTTCATCAACAGGAATGACACCAAGGAAGATGCATTTGTACAACAGACTGCCATAAAGAAGAATAACCACAGGAAGTACCTTCGAAGTGTAGGAGATGGGGAGACTGTGGAGTTTGATGTTGAAGGAGAAAAGGGTGCGGAGGCAGCAAATGTTACAGGCCCTGTTGGTGTTCCAGTTCAAGGCAGTAAATATGCAGCAGATTGTAACCACTATAGACGCTATCCACATCATAGGGGTCCTCCACGCAATTACCAGCAGAATTACCAGAATAGTGAGAGTGGGGAAAAGAACAAGGGATTGGAGAGTGCTCCCAAAGGCCAGGCTCAACAACGTAGGCCCTACCACAGGCGAAGGTTCCCACTTTACTACATGTGGAGGCCCTATGGGCGTCGACCACAGTATTCCAACCCTCCTGTGCAAGGAGAAGTGATGGAGGGTGCTGACAACAGGGTGCAGGAGAACAAGGTAGACCAGTGAGGCAGAATATGTATCGGGCTTACAGACCACGTTTCCTGTAACCCCGCCAAAGACAGCCTAGAGAGGACAGCAATGAAGAGGATAAAGAAAATCAAGGAGATGAGACCCAAGCTCAGCAGCCACCTCAATATCGGTACCACCGCAACTTCAATTACCGACGCAGATACCCAGAAAACCCTAAACCCCAAGATTCAAAGAGACGAAAGCAGCCGATCCACCAGCTGAGAATTCGTCCGCTCCGAGGCTGAGCAGGGCAGGGCAAAGTAAATACTGGCTTACCACCTGGAGCATCATCCGGTTTAGTCATCCAATGAGAAGAAATGAATATGAAATTCCAGCAATAAGAAATGACAAAAGATTGGAGCTGAAGACCTTAAGTGCTTGCTTTTTGCCCGTTGACCAGATAACTAGAACTATCTATGCAGGATGTGACTTTTATTATTTTTACCTAAAGACATCTCTTTTTGGTAATAACAAACGTGTTTTTAAAAAAAGCCTGGTTTTTCTCACTATACCTTTAAAGGTTTTTAAATTGTTTCATATCTGGTCAAGTTGAGATTTTTAAGAACTTCATTTTTTAATTTGTAATAAAAGCTTACAACTTGATTTAAAAAAAAAAAAAAAAAATCAACAAACTCCAAGCACCTGTTAATAAGGGTCGTAAATAATTGTCAAAAAAAAGAAAATACAATTTTTCCAGCTATAAAATCAATGTATAGTCATAAGTGTAGAAAAAAGTATTAAGAAAATGAAAGAATTTGTAATCCTTCTCTCAGTTAGTAGTTATGTTAATATTCTAGGAGTGCTATCTTGTGGTCTTTTTTCCTTTCTGGCTCTGTGTATGTGTATGTCTGTATATGTATGTATGCATGCATGTTTAAGCAGATGTGTGACCTTATTCAATAGAAGATCTTTTAGCTTTCTCACTTCTTTGTTATTTCCTTATGTTCTTAAATTGCTCCTAAGGATATTCTTTTTACTACATAAAAATAAATGTGATAGCCGGGCTCGGTGGCTCAGCCTGTAATCCCGTGCCTTTGGGAGGCTGAGATGATTGGATTGCCTGAGCCCGCGGGTTCGAGACCCGCCTGGGCAGCGAGACCTCATCTCCACAATCAATCAAAAAATCAGCCGGGCGTGGTAGCGCATGCCTGTAATTCCGGCTACTTGGAGGGCTGAGGCGGAAGGATCGCTGGAGCCCAGCAGGTCGAGGCTGTGGTGGCTGGGAGCGGCCACTGCACTCCAGTCTAGGCGACAGAGTGAGATTCCAAATCAAAAAAAAAAAAAAAAAAAAGCAGCATGATTATGTATTTCAATGTTTAAATTTATTTCCCATTGTGGGCCTAATTTTTTCTTTATTATAAATAGTATTGCTCATCTCTATAGTTATATTTTTTATTGTCCAGTATGATTTTCCTAAAATAAATGGAATTACCAGCATGTAGTACTTATGATAAATACTGTTATATTGTCCTGAAAGAAGTTCTACCAGTTTATAGTCTCATCAGCACTTTCCCTGTTACTCATCTTTAGATTTTCTAGAATGTTCTTATATACTTGTACTTCAAGACTATAAAATTGATGTTTAATTATGTGGAAATATCATAACTCCAATTTTCCCAGCAATGATCTATTTTAAATATTCAATAATACTGTATCACAAACTATTGATTTTCTACAAAACTAGTAATAGTTCTATAACAATCATAATGACAACAATCATAATGACAATAATTTTTTTTTTTTTTTTTTTTTTTTAGTCAAAGTCTCATTCTCACCCAGATGGGGATGCAGTGGCACAATCAGCATACTGCACCTTGACTCCCCTTGGCTCAGGTGATCCTTCCACCTCTGCCTCCTGAGTAACTGGGAATAAAGGCAGGCTAATTTTTAATTTTTATTTTTGTAGAGAGGAGTCTTGCTATGTTGCCCACACTGGTCTTGAACTCCTAGGTCTAAGCATTCCTCCTGCCTCTAAGTGTTCCTCCTACCCCAGCCTCTCAAAGTCCTTGAAATTACAGTCATGAATCTTAGTATTTATAATGACAGTTGTTGTCAGCCTAAATTTACACAGGAGAGATTAGAAAAGAGATTTAGCTCAGAAAAGTAACTAAGATTACTTTGTCTAAATGGCTATATTGTCTCTCTAAAATTATTTGTTTAAAAATTTTAACTGTTCTTTTTAATGCAATTTATTTTTTATTTGTTTGGAACAAATTAGTGCTATTGTTTTATTTTCCAGTAGATAAATATCAATGTGAGATAGGTAAGCCAGTCTTCTGTTTGTCTTTTTGAAACCTATAAAACCTTAATTTCTGGTCCTAAAGCTATATCTTGGTACAGAATATTAACAAAATCTATTTTATCTTGAAAATAAAGTATATGAATGTTATTTGCGAGCTAGGATGTTGTTCTGAGAACAGCAGTGTAAGTGATCAAATTTTTCATGGTGAAAGATTTGCCCCTATAGATTTCTTTTGTCTTTGGCATTGCCTTTTGGGCCATCAGTAGCTGTATGGAATGTGATTACTTCTCTTGGAATTTGAGCTTATTCCAGATGCCTTATAAATCCAAAGATTCCAGAGGTAAAATGTTTTACTTGACAGTAAGGAGGAGGTTAATTTTTAAATCCCGAATTAAAATTCTGTGTTGAGGCACTTTATATTTTTGAAGTTCTTCATATGTCTATTCTTGGTTAGCTATTTTTTTTTTTTTTTTTTTTTTGGG
>NW_007259878.1:202960-203591 GCF_000164805.1 Carlito syrichta
TAACTGTACCCCACAAAACCATAATAAAAACTACTGATTAATGAAAAAAAAAAAAATGAATTAAGTTATATCTATATAATTTTGAAGTTAAATTCTTTCAATAATGGTATGTGGTGGCACATACTTGTGGTTCCAGCCACCTGGAAGACTGAAATGTATTTTAAATGAATTAAGTTATATCTATATAATTTTGAAGTTAAATTCTTTCAATAATGGTATTCCTCTGGCTTAGAAAGTTGTTTCACAGATACCTTCTTTTTTTTTTTAATGTTAAAATTTCAAATTCACAAAAATACAAAAATTGCATATCTTTTATTTGATTTACTTTAAAACCAGTTTGGAATGTTTTATACCATTACAGTTATCTTTCAGAATCTATGGGGGATTGGTCTTATGATTTCCTGCAGATATCAAAGTCCACAGATACTCAAGTCCTTGATATAAAAGGATGTAGTATTTGCATATAACATATATATATCCTCCCATATATTTGAAATCATCTTTAGATTGCTTATAATGCCTAATAAAATTTAAGTACTATGTAAATAGTTGTTATACTATTTTGTTTAGGGAATAATGACAAGGGAAAAAAGTCTGTATATGTTTGGTGCAGATACAATTCCCCCCCCCC
>NW_007259878.1:203641-209840 GCF_000164805.1 Carlito syrichta
TTCACCTCAGCCTCCCAAAGGCGCGGGATTACAGGCTGAGCCACTGAGCCCGGCTCAGCTATTTTTTTTTAAGTGTTAAAAAATATAAGTGGGCCAGGCATGGTGGCTCAGCCTGTAATTCCAGCACTTTGTGAGGCTGAGGTGAGTGGATGGCCTGAGCCCGCAGGTCCGAGACCCGCCTGGGCAACTTGGCGAGACTTCATCTCTACAATAAATCAAAAAATTAGCCGGGCATGGTAGGGTGTGCCTGTAGTTCCAGCTACTTGGAAGGCTGAGGCGGAAGGATCGCCGGAGCCCAGCAGGTCGAGGCTGCAGTGGCCAGGAGCAGCCACTGCACTCCAGTCTGGGTGACAGTGTGAGACTCCAACTCAAAAAAATAAATAAATAAAAATAAATACATAAATATATATTATATGGATTATAGGTAGAATTATATTATGCTTAATCAAAATTATTCTAATGGAATAAGAAAAGCCTGTTGGTTGCCAGCTTCTTTCTCATACTGCATGATCTTATTGGTCAGATTTTAAAATCATGGCATTAAAATGTAAAATACCTGTAAATGTATTATTCAATACTCTTATTTATTACTGTTTCTTTCAGGAGTTTTTTGTGGAGCCATTTAATCGAAAAGCACGCCAAGAGAATCTGAGATATAATAATATGCTTAAACAACTTAGCAGTCAACAGTTAGCCACTCTTAGAGGCTGGAAGGCAATACAACTCTATCTTACAAGTGAAAGGGGACCTTGGGCTGAAAGGTAGGAGAATATAATTTATTAATTGCTCTTTTTTCTTTAGAACTCTGGTCTGGAACTTTTTGAGCAAATACCCTCTTCCTTCCAGTTTTTTAAATGTTTAGCTTACAAAACAGTGCTTTTAATTAATTTTGTTGTCTTTTGTGAATTATAGGTCTGGAATGATTAGAGATTTTTGTGTATATGTTTTCATCATGCAGTTATTTCCCTTCCTTTTACCCTGTGATACAATGTTTACTGGACTTTTAGACTCTTAGTCAGTGTTGAACCAGTTAGCCTCTGTCTTTCTTTTTTTGAGTTAGTGTCTCACTCTGTCGCCTAGACTGGAGTGCAGTGGCACGCTCCTGGCCACCGCAGTCTCGACCTGCTGGGCTCAGGTGATCTTTCCACCTCAACCTTTCAAGTAGCCACAACTACAGATGCCAGCTACCACGCCCAGCTAATTTTTTATTTATTGTAGAGATGAGGTCTGGCCAAGTTGCCTGGGTGGGTCTCAAAACTGCTGGCTCAGGCAATCTACTCGCCTCGGCCTCCCAAAGTGCTGGGATTACAGGCTGAGCCACCAAGCCTGGCCTACTTCTGTCTTTCTGATACCACCTATTTGAGCTAGGGTTAATGATGCTACGTGTTTGAATATTTCATAATTTAGTCACTTCTGTTTTGCTCCTTTTTAAATGGCGAAATACACATACAATTTACCACTCTATTTTTGAATGTACAATTCAGTTGCATTAAGTACGTTCATAATGTTATACAGTCATCACCACTAGCTTCATAATGTTTTTATCATCCCGGAAGGAAACCCTGCACTATTAAATAGTAATTCCTCATTATCTTCTTCCCCAGTCCATGGCAACCACCGATTTGCCTTCTGTCTCAGTGATTTGCCTTTTTTGGTTATTTCATATAAATGGAATCATACATCACATGGTCTTTTGTGTCTATCTTCTTTCACTTAGCATAATGTCTTCATTATGTTGTAAAATGTATTAGTAGTTTATTCCTTTTTATGACTGAATAATATTCTGTTGTATAGATACACAATATTTTGTTTATCCATTCATCAGTTAATGGACATTTGGGTTGTTTTTCACTTTTTGTCTATTGTGAATTATTGCTGCTGTGAATATTTGTATACAAGTGTTTGAATACTTGTTTTTAATTCTCTTGAGTATGTACTATGAGTAGAATTGCTGGATCATATGATAATTCTATGTTTAATTTACTGAGTAATCACAAACTTTTCCATAGCAGCTACTTAATTTTATGTTCTTATCTGCAGTACATGAGGGTTCCAATTTCTCTACCTTCTTACCAATTCTTGTCATTTCCTGATTTTTTTATTATGGCCTTCCCAGTGAGTATAAAATATCTTATGATTTTGTTTTCCATTTCCTCATAACTAATAATGTCAAGCATCTGTATTTTTTTTTTTTTTTTTTTTTTTGAGTTGGAGTCTCACTCTGTCATCCTGGCTGAAGTGCAGTGGCATACTCGTGGCCACCACAGCCTTGACCTGCTGGGCTCAGGCGATCCTTCCACCTCAGCCTTCCATGCAGCTGGAACTACAGGTGTGCACTACCACACCTGGCTTATTTTTTTATTTATTGTAGAGATGAGGTCTCACCAAGTTGACCCGGGTGGTCTCGAACCACTGAGTTTAGGCAATCCTCTCACCTCGGCCTCTCAAAGTGCTGGGTTTAAAGGCTTGAGCCATTGCGCCCGGCCTGTCAAGCATCTTTTAATGTTCTTCTTGGCCATTTGTACATCTTTTTTGGAGAGATGTCTACTGAAGTCCTTTGCCTTTTTAAATTGGTTGTTGACTTTTTGTTGAGTTATAAAATTTAAAATATATATATAATCTCAATAACACACCCTTATCAGATATATCATTTGGAAATATGTCGGTTGTTTTTTCACTTTCTTGATAGTGGCCTTTGATGAACAAAAGTTTTTAATTTGATGAAGTTCAGTATATCTATTTTTTTTCTTTTGCTGTGTGTGTTTTTGGTGTCATATCTAAGAAACCATTTCCATGTCCAAGGTCATGAAGGTTTATTTCTATCTTTTCTTCTAGAAATACAGTTTTAGCTCTTATATTTAGATCTTTGATCTATTTGTAATATATTATCATAATTTGTGGTAAAAATTATCTTTTTATTTTGAAAACTATATTGGAAATATAAACTAAGTGTATAGCTAGTTCAAAACTTCCATTTAACAGTGAAAAAATAAAGTTCAGGCCATATTTCTGCTACCTGTAAACCTCATGACATCTTGGGCACACAGTTTAGTCTGTCTTAGATTCCTCATGTAGAAATGGCAGCTATGCAGACTCACTTTGGCTCTTTCAGAGTTGTTTGGATCAAATGAGATAATAAATATGAACATTTTAATAAAAGAGTGATAAAGAGATGTAAAGTACTCGATAGTTTCTTACACTGTTTTAGTCAACCAATCTTGTAACTTTAAGCTTAATCATTTTATTTGTTTGCTTATGAATATTCTTAGGAAACAGAATCCAATTCATTGGAAACTAGCTAATGTTGAAAACTATTCCCGCATGAGACTTAAACTGGTGCCAAATTATAATTACAAAAACCACGAGGAAGCTAGTGCCTTGAGAGATAATCTAGGTGAGTTCCATTGAGTGTTGGTGGGGCTGATTTTTGTTGTTTTATTAATTATTTTAAAATTGTTTACTTATGAAGGAAGGGTGGCACTTTATAATGATATTTAAATGATTATATGTGTTCAGCGCTATTACATTTGGTCTAAATCCAAAATGACTTCATATTTCCATTGATTGTAATTTTTCAGGGAAAAAAATTATGAAATTATACTGTATTTCATATGAACTGCTATGTCTCTTGCAGTGAAGCAGTGTTTTTCCCCCTCCTTTTTTTTTGCTCATCAAAACTGAGGCTAGTCGGACTTGGTGGCTCAGCCTGTAATCCCGTGCTTTGGGAGGCTGAGGTGAGTGAATTGCCTGAGCCCGCGGGTTTGAGAACCGCCTGGGCAACTTGGCGAAACCACATCTCTACAGTAAAATAAAAAAATTAGCTGGGCATTGTAGCGCGTGCCTGTAGTTCCAGCTACTTGGAAGGCTGAGGCGGAAGGATCCCCGGAGTCCAGCAGGTCGAGGCTGCAGTGGCCGGGAGCAGCCACTGCACTCCAGTCTGGGCAACAGAGTGAGACTCCAACTCAAAAAAAACCAAAACAAAACCTGAAGCTAATGTTAATGTTAAATATAGCTAGAATTCTTAACAGTCCTTCAGGTCTTTCTTTTATAATGTATTTTTATAGACCTGTAGCCCTTAAATATCTTAGGCAAATGCATTTTCCTATAAAATAGTAACTTAAAATATTTAACCTGCTAATATTTTAAAACAGAGTTTAAGGAGTTTTCTTCAGCTCTTAAGAAACCCAGATGGGCACAGTGCTTACACCTGTGATCCTAGCACTTTGGGGATTAGAGAGGTGAGAGAATTGCCTGAGCCCAGGGGTTTGAGACCAATCTCGACAACTTGGTGAGATATCGCCTCTACAATACGTTTTTTAAAAAAATTAACTGGGCATGGTGGTGTGCACCTGTAGTTCCAGTTACTAAGGAAGCTGAGGTGAAAGAATCACCTGAGCTCAGGAGGTCGAGGCTATAGTGGCTGTGAACATGTGACTACTTCAGCTTGGGCAACAGAGTGAGACTCCGACTCAAGAAAAAAAAGAAACCCTTCCTTTCTAATTTGCTCACTTGTCATCTCTTCTTTTCTGAGGCTAGATCTGTGAAATACCACAAAATGTTGTTTGTGAAGAGTCATTGGCAGTATATTTACTAAACTGATATACTAAATCGTAGTTTTAGGTAAAATGAGTACCAAATTTTAGATTTTATTTTTTAAACTGCCTTAATATCTTGGCCAATACATTCGATACCATAAAATTAATCAAGAGAGCCATGATGCCTATGATTTAGGGTCTTATATTCTAAAACCAAATACAGTAAGTGATTTTTCTTAATGCAAATTAGTGGTCCTTTTTATGATACAAACTAACTTTGAGTATATCTTACATAGTAATCAGCACTTGTGTTTAGTTTCTCCTCTCTGTAAGCATCCTGATACTATTAATACTTCTCTACTCCTTGAAATTTGACTGTTCTTATTACCCAACAGACATCTTTTGGTGAATGACTTCAATCTAGTAATTATTCAAGGAATAGTGTTTATTTTCTTGACTTTTGTCAAGAAATCCACCCCTGGAACTTCCTTCTTCCTCTCCTTCTTACCTCTCACCACTTAAACACATATAATTTAATGTTCTTTCTTCTTAGTTTCAGTTCTTTTAAGTCCAAGAAAACCAATGTTTTTTTCTCTTCTTTTCATCTCAATTTTTCTCATTATTTTCAAGTTTTACCCCTAGTATAATAGTTAAAACAACTGTAGAGCAAAAAATTTACACACTTCAAAGTGAAATTGGAAATAACTAAAACTACTGACATCAGTCTTTAAAACCTTTGAAGTTCCCTGAAATATACTTCAGAATTAACTGTAAATTGTTTTACCTGTTTCTTATTTTGTCTGTATAAAATATTTTCATCTGTTGCCAGAATTAATGGTGTTCTTAGAAATATTATTTTCTTGGCTGGTCTTGGTGGCTCAACCTGTAATCCTAGCACTTTGGGAGGCTGGGGTGGCCATGAGCATGCCACTGCACTCCAGCCTAGGCGACAGAGTGAGACACCAGCTCAAAAATTATTTTCTTATTTTGTTTTGTTTTACTTATCCCAGTATGTATGCGACCCATTGCAGATGTACAGAATAGTATTTACTTTATGGGCTATCTTACAAAGCTAATCATTATTTGTAATATTGTTTTTAATGGAAAATTCATTATGAATCCCAAACAACTGATTTATGAAGTATCTCTCAGAATACACCCACTTATAAATTAGGTAATTTAAATAGTCTAAAAGAAAGTGTGTGTGTGTGTGTGTGTGTGTGTGTGTGTATGTGTGTGTGTGTGTGTGTGTGTGTGTAGTAAGATGTTGAGTACAATTCAGGATTAGGTATGTAAGTCATCATCATACAGGTAAAGTTTGGGCCTCCTTTGTTCCCCATTTTGCCTGGTTTGAGATCAGGTACCCTTATTGATGTTGTGTTCCCCTCCCCCCACCCCGGCAGTATCCCGCTGTTGCTAATCCTTTTTTTATAGTATTATGGTAAATTGCAGGGTCCGCTTATGAGTGAGAACTTATGGTACTCTGTTTTTTGTTTCTGTGATAGATCACTGAGTATTATAGACTCTAAATCCATCCAAGTTGCTGCAAAGTTCGTATGTTTGTCCTTTATGGCAGCATAATATTTCATCATGTATGTGTACCGAACTTTTTTTTTTTTGAGTTGGAGTCTCACTCTGTCGCCCAGACTGGAGTGCAGTGGCTG
>NW_007259878.1:209860-218613 GCF_000164805.1 Carlito syrichta
ACCTCAGCCTCCCAAAGATGCGGGATTACAGGCTGAGCCACCGAACCCGGCTTGTACCAAACTTTTTTTATCCAGTCCAGTTTTGATAGGAAGCACAGTTGGTTCCATGTTTTTGCTGTTGTGAATAGTACTGCCATAAACATGTGTGAGCAAGTTATCTTTTTTTTGTAGAAAGATTTGAGTTCCTCCGGGCATATTCCCAGTAGAGGTATTACAGGATCATATGGAAAGTCAATATCTAGATCTTTTAGAAATCACCACAATGTTTTCCAAAGAGGTTGCACTAGTTTACATTCCTCCCAGCAGTGTAGAAGCAGCCCTTTTTCCTCTACATTCTTGTCAGCATCTGTTGTTGTTTGGCTTATTAATGAAAGCCATTCTTACTGGGGTTAGGTGGTATCTCAATGTAGTTTTGATTTGCATTTCTCTGATAATTAGTGAGGCTACGTACTTTTTCATTTGTCTATTGTCTGAAGATCTCAAAAGATCTTCTTTTGAGAAGTATCTTTCACGTCTTTTGACCACTTTTTTTGTATATTTTCATAATGTTTATTTTTAAAATTTTTTATTTTAAATATGTGGGGTGCAATTCAGGATTAGATATACAACTGTTCGTTATGCAGGTACCATGTTGATGAGGTGTGCCCTCCCCTGCCCTGGCAATTTCCTATTACTACCAGTCCTACCCCTGCCCTTCCCTGTCAATTTCCCACTACTGCCAATCCCTTATAGTATTACAATAGTTGTTCAGGGTCCACTTATGAGTGAGATCATATGATACTTGATTTTTATTTCTGTGATAGATCACTCAGTATTGTAGCTTCTAAGTCCATCTAAGTTGCTGCCAAGTTCATAATTTTGTCCTTTATGGCTGTGTAATAGTCCATTGCATATATGTACCACATATATATATATATATATATATATATATATATATATATATATATATATATTTTTTTTTTTTTTTTTGAGTTGGAGTCTCACTCGGTCGCCCAGACTGGAGTGCAGTGGCTGCTCCCGGCCACTGCAGCCTCGCCTGCTGGGCTCCTGTGATCCTTCTGCCTCAGCCTTCCAAGTAGCCGGAATTACAGGCATGCGCTACCACGCCCGGCTAATTTTTTTTTTTTTTTATTTATTGTAGAGATGAGGTCTCGCTGCCAAGGTGGGTCTCGAACCTGCGGGCTCAGGCAATCTACTCACCTCATCCTCCCAAAGGCACGGGATTACAGGCTGAGCCACTGAGCCCGGCTTGTACCACATATTTTTAATCCAGTCCTCTTTCGATGGGCAGCATGGTTGATTCCATGTTTTTGCTACTGTGAATAATGCTGCAATAAACGTGTGTGGGGGTATCTTTTTCATAGAGTGATTTGAGTTCCTCTGGGTATATTCCCAGTAGGGAGATTGTAGGGTCATATGGGAGGTCGGTTTTTAGATCTTTTAGGAATTGCCACACTGTTTTCCACAGAGGCTGTACTAATTTACACTCCCACCAGCAGTGTAGAAGTGTTCCCTTTTCCCCACATCCTCTCTAGCATGTTGTTTTTTGAGTTATTGATGATGGCCATCCTGACTGGAGTTAGGTGTTATCTCAGTATGGTTTTAATTTGCATTTCTTTGATGACTAGTGAGACTGAGCATTTTTTCATGTGTCTGTTGGCTGCCCATATGTCTTCTTTTGAGAAGTATCTATTTATATCTTTTGCCCACTTTGTAATGGGGCTGTTTTTTTTTTTCTTTTTTGCCCGTTTGAGTTTCTTGTAGATCCTAGATGTTAGGCCTTTGTCAGATATACAGTTGGCTGTATCCCCGCTCTCTCAATGGTTGCTTTGGCTTTGCAGAAGCTTGTCAGTTTAATGAGGTCCCACTTGTCTATCTTATGACATTGGCACTTGGGGTTTTGATCAGGAAAGGGTTGTTAGTTCCCATTTCCATAAGGGTGTCTCCTGCCTTTCCTAAGGTTCTTATAATTTGAGTTTTTACAGTTAGGTCTTTGATCCATTTAGAGATTGATTTTTGTGTATGGTGATAGGTAGGGATCCTGTTTTAATCTTCTGCATGTAGTCAGCCAGTTTTCCTATCACCATTTACTGAATAGGTTCTCCTCTCCCCAGTGGTTGATGGTGGAGATCTTTGTCAAAGATGAGTTGGATGGAAAATTGAGGTTTTGTTTCTGGAATCTCTATCCTGTTCTATTGGTCTGTATGCCTGTTCTTGTACCAATACCAGGCTGTTTTGATTATTGTAGTTTTATAATAAAGTTTAAAGTCTGGGAGTATGATACCTCCCACTTTGTTTTTGTTTTTTGTTTTGCTGAGGATTGCTTTGGTTATTCGTGGTCGTTGATGTTTCCATATGAATTCCTGTATTGTCATTTCCAAGTCTGAGAAGAATGCTGCTGGTAATTTAATGGGTATTGCATTAGATCTTTAGATTGCTTTGGGTAGAATGGACATCTTAACTATGTTGATTCTTCCAATCCATGAGCATGGAATATTTTTCCAGTCATCTTTCATTTTTTTGTTTTGTTTTGTTTTTTTTGAGTTGGAGTCTCACTCTGTCACCCAGACTGGAGTGCAGTGGCTGCTCCCGGCCACCGCAGCCTCGACCTGCTGGGCTCCGGCGATCCTTCCGCCTCAGCCTTCCAAGTAGCTGGAATTACAGGTGCGCGCTGCCATGCCCGGCTAATTTTTTGATTTATTTTAGAGATGAGGTCTCGCCAAGTTTCCCAGGCAGGTCTCGAACCCGCGGGCTCAGGCAATCCTCTCTCCTCAGCCTCCCAAAGTGCTGCGATTACAGCACTTTACGAGCCACTGAGCCCGTCTGATCTTTCATTTTTTTGAGCAGTGTTTTGTAGTTTTCGTTGTAAAGGTCTTTGATTTTTCTGGTTAGGAAGATGCCAAGGTATTTGAATTTTTTGTGTGTGCGTGGCTATTGTGAATGGGATTGTGCTTTTTATTTCGGATTCTGTTTATTGTTGGTATATAGGAATGCAACTTACTTTTGCACATTTATTTTATACCCTGAGACTTTGCCAAAGTCCTTTATCAGTACAAGGAGGTTTTTGACAGGTTCTCTTGGGTTTTCGAGGTGTAGAATCTTGTCGTCTGCCAAGAGGGATAACTTGACTTCCTCTTTCCTATTTGGATACCCCTGATCTCCTTCTCTTGTCTGATTGCTCTACTTAGGGCTTCCAATACTATGTTGAACAGTGGGGTGAGAGTGGGCATCCTTGTTTTATTCCGGTTTTCAGTGGAAATGGTTCCAATTTCTGTCTGTCTAGCAGTATATTAGCTGTGGGTTTCTCATAGATGGCTCTTACTATTTTGAGGTATGTTCCATCTATGCCTAGATGTTATGCCCGCTTTTTAGTGGGGTTGTTTGTTTTTTTCCGAGAAAGTATATTCCTTTTTTTTTTTTTTTTTTGAGTTGAAGTCTCACTCTGTCACCCAGGCTGGAGTGTAGTGGCACGCTGACGGCCAACGCAACCTTGAACTGCTGGGCTCCGCCGATCATTCCGCCTCAACCTTCCAAGTAGCCAGAACTACAGGTGTGTGCTACCATGCCCAGCTTAGTTTTTGTTTTATTGTAGAGACGAAGTCTCTCCAAGTTGCCCAGGCTGGTCTCAGACCCTCCGGCTCAGGCAATCCACTTCCTTCGGCCTCCCAATGTGCTGCTGGGATTACAGGCTGAGCCACCGAACCAGCCAGAAAGTATATTCTTAAATTATCATTAAATATATTTGGTTTAAGAAAATCTTTTAAAAATATGTATACTTGAGTTCTTAAATCATAAGAAAACATTTTTATCTGTACTTCTTTGACCTTAAACCTGCTGATTTCTTTCTTGCTTGCTTTTTTTTTTTTTTTTTAGAGATGATATCTTATTCTGTTGCCCAGGCAGTGGTGCAATTATAGTTACTACAGCCTTAAACTTCTGGGCTCAAGTGATCGTTTTATCTCAGCCTACCAAATAGCTAGGACTACAGTTGTGTGCCACTATTCCTGGCTAATTTTTTAATGTTGTTGTTTTGTGTTTTTTTTTTTGGTAGCTATAAAGTCTTGATATGTTGCCCAAGCTGATCTCAAACTCCTGGGCAATCCTCTCTCCTCAGTGCTGCCTGACTCTGTTCACCTTTCTTTCTTTTTTTTTTTTAAGTTGGAGTCTCATTCCATGCTGGAGTGCAGTGGCACGCACACTCACAGCCACCCCAGCGTCGATCTGGGCTCCAGCGATCCTTTCACCTCAGCCTTCCAAGTAGCCAGAACTACAGATGCATGCTACCACGCCAGACTATTTTTTATTTTATTGTAGAGACGAGGTCTCGCCACATTGCCCAGACTGGTCTCGAACCCCTGGCCTCAGGCAATCCACTCGCCTCGGCCTCCCAAAGTGCTGGAATTACAGGCTGAGCCACCAAGCCCAGCCCTGTTCACCTTTCAAATGATGGTATTCCAAGATCTATGCCTAGCCATCTTGCCTTTTACTTGTGCTCTTCCCGGGTGATCTCATGGCTTTCTCATCATATTTGTAACAATGCTTTCCCTTCTATATTTCTAGTTCTAATTTCCATTTTGAACTGTATTCCAATGTTTCCAGTTGCTTATTGGGGTACCTCTTCTATAGACTCTATATGACATTATTGAAACTTACTTTATTATCTTTTCTCATTTGCTCCTTATCCTAGATTCTTCTTTTGGATCTTGTATTATAGTTATCAGTGTCTTCATATATTGGTTGCTTGTGTTAAAAGCCATGTTATCCATGAGTCTATCCTCATCTCCCTTAATCCCCTACGCATAGCTCTTTAGGTATAATGTTCTGTTGATTCTATTATATATCCTTGGAATATTTTTCTTTATTTTCATTCCTTTTGCTGTTGCCATGACTTAAGCTTTGTGCTGTTTCCCCCACCAAACTTCTAATTGTTTCTCAAGTGGCCTGCTTGCTATAGTGTGTCCCATCCTCCATCCTCCACCAGTCCTCCATGACATTTTCAACTTACACTTTTAATGGAGTAATGTCATATGTCTTACATAAAGTCAGTTTTCTTTCTTTGTTTTTTTTTGTTGTTGTTGAGTTGGGGTCTTACTCTGTCACACAGGCTAAGGTGCAGTGGCATGATTAGGGCTCACTGTAGCCTGAAACTCCTGGGTTCAAGCAATCCTCCTGCCTCAGCCTCTCACGTAGCTGGGACTACAGGTGTGTACCACCATGCCCAGCAAATTTTTTTTTTAATTTTAAAAATGTGGGGTACTCTTCAGGATTTAGGTATACAAGTGGTCATCTTACAGGTAAAGTTAGGGCCTCCCTTTGGTCCCCACTTTGCCTGGTTTGAGATCAGGTAACCTTATTGATGTTGTATGTGTTCCCCCTCCCTCCCCTGGCAGTATCCTGCTACTGCCAGTCCCTTTCATATAGTATTTTTTTTTTTTGAGTTGGAGTCTCACTCTGTCACCCAGACTGGAGTGCAGTGGCCGCTCCCAGCCACCGCAGCCTCAACTTGCTGGGCTCCGGAGATCCTTCCGCCTCAGGCTTCCAAGTAGCCGGAATTACAGGCATGCGCTACCATACCCGGCTGATTTTTTCATTTATTATAGAGATGAGGTCTCACTGCCCGGGTGGGTCTCGAACCCGTGGGCTCAGGCAATCCACTCACCTCAGCCTTCCAAAGGTGCAGGATTACAGGCTGAGCTACCGAGCCCGGCTTTCATATAGTATTATGGTAAATGTTCAGGGTCCACTTATGAGTGAGAACTTGTGGTACTCTGTTCTTTGTTTCTGTGATAGATCACTGAACTCTAAACTCTATTTTACGGACTCTAAATCCATCCAAGTTGCTACTAAGTACATATGTTTGTCCTTTATGGCTACGTAATATTCTGTCATGTATATGTACCACATTTTTTTATCCAGTCCAGTTTTGATGGGCAGCATGGTTGGTTCCATGTTTTTGCTATTGTGAATAGTGCTGCAATAAACATGCATGTACAGGTATCTTTTTTGTAGAAAGATTTGACTTCCTCCAGGTATATTCCCAGTAGGGGGATTGCTTGGCAATCTAATTTTTTATAGAGATGAGGTCTTACTTTGTTGTCTAGGCTGGTCTCAAACTTCTGGGCTCAAGCGATCCTCCGGCCTCAGCTTCCCAGAGTGTTTGGCTTATATCTTATATGAGCCATCATTCCTGTCCCTTAAAGTCAATTTTCTGTTTAAATAGTACCAAATTATCTAGGCTTCCTTCTTTTCAGTTTTTCTCACATTCTCCTGTGCTTTGCTTAATTAAATGGTTTAACAATAAACTTGTGCTTATATTAGACCTCACAAAAAACATGTCAGCAGAAATAGTTACTAACTTGTTCTGACAAAAGTATTAACTAGTACTTCCCAATATAGAAGAAGGTGTGATCAAAGGAGTGTTACATAGAAAAATGTAACTGTAACTTAGGTTGGTTCATTTTATGTCTGAGCAATGATACCATTTGAGAAGTTAAGAGAGGATTTGTCATCTTTATAGTGTTTCACTATTTATAGTGTTATTTACACTTATTTGCAGTGTTGTGTTATTTAGTATGAGTTATTCTTATTTGCCATAAATGAAATTTATTATTGTTAAATATATAATTTTTTTCTAGTCCTGCCTATACATTATGTATATATTTGTATTACTGTTCTTCTTTTGCCTATTAGACAATTGTGAGTAAGTGTATAATAATAGCTACTGTTTATATTTAACATATGTATATCAGAAATTTCATATATATTACCTTTCAAATATTCCATAACTCCGTGATGAATCTTCATTTCAAATTAAGAAAACATAGATTCACAGAGGTCATATGACTTAATAAATGGCAGAACAAAATTTACTTTAGATTTATCACTTTACAGCCAATGTGCTCTCCATTGCACCAGCCTTGCCTTCCAATAAAATGTTTAGTTTATGAAATCCATTACATATATTACATATATATCTATCAGAATTATATGTTAAATTACATGTGCTCCTAGTCTGTGTATTATCTCTCAGTTAAAAACAATGTGTCACATATTCTTGCTTAGTATTAAAACATATGGACAGTAAAAATAATTCTATTACATTGCTATAATTAGAATAATAGAGAATAATTCTTTTTTTTTTTTTTTTTTGAGTTGAAGTCTCACTCTGTTGCCCAGGCTGGAGTGCAGTGGCACACTCATGGCCACTCCAGTGTCGACCTGCTGGGCTCCGGCGATCCTTCCACCTCAGCATTCCAAATAGCCAGAACTACAGGCGCGTGTTTCCACGCTTGCTAATTTTTTTATTTATTGTAGAAACCAGGTCTTGCCAAGTTGCCCCAGGCTGGTCTCAAACCCACGGACTTGGGCAATCCACTCGCCTCGGCCTCCCAAAGTGCCGGGATTACGGGCTGAGCCACTGAGCCTGGCCAGAATAATTCTTTTCTTGATTTAATTATTGGCTTCTTTTAGATTTACATATAATTAAAGAGAATGCTTGGCCTATTTCTGAAACAAATAATACCATCATTAAAAATAGATACTATTTTACAACATGTACAGTAATTTTATTTATTTTTTTGTTTATTTATTTATTTTATTTTTTTTGAGTTGGAGTCTCACTCTGTCGCCCAGATGGGAGTGCAGGCCGCTCCTGGCCACCATAGCCTCGACCTGCTGGGCTCTGGCGATCCTTCCGCCTCAGCCTTCCAAGTAGCCGGAATTACAGGCGCGTGCTACCACGCCCGGCTGATTTTTGATTTATTGTAGAGATGAGGTCTCGCCTGCCCAGGCGGGTCTTGAACCCACGGGCTCAGGCAATCCACTCACCTCAGCCTCCCAAAGGCACGGGATTACAGGCTGAGCCACCGAGCCTGGCTCATGTACAGTAATTTTAAAAATCACCATCAAACCTCATAGATTGCTATCAAAGTACCTTCTTTACTTATAATACACATACTGTTGCCATATAATTAACAGTCAGAAATTACAGAAGGGCTGTAATGTAATATTGTTCTTTACTTTGTGTTTAATTAATATTTGGTGTTTAAACAGGTGTCCAACACCCACAGCCTTCCAGTGATTCATTGCTTTTGGAAGTAGTGAAACAAGTAAAAGTTAGTGATATGGAGGAGGATAAATTAGACCTTTCTGAAGAGGACATAGCAGCCAGAGTAAATGTGTATGTATTAGTGTTTGAACGAATTTAAAATTATTTTGTTCTAAAAAATGAGATTGCAAAATTATGGATGATATTTGCTTGAAATTCTAACATTGTATATTTCCAAGTTCCTGCAGTTAATGCCAAATCAACTGTTAGAAGGTTATCAGTGTTACTAGTCACATTATAACATTAGAGTGGGATTAGCAGTCACTGGGCACTGCTAGGGGAGGGAGGGAAGAAGGAGGTTGAGAGGCACATGACAACACAAAGGGTACCTAGTCCACTACCAGGGGGAGTGAGGGCCGTTTAGAAGCCCAAACTTCATCTGCACGCAGCCTACTTATATAGTTAATTCTCACTTGTATGCCATAACTCTATAATAAATACATAATTAAAAAAAAAAAGTTTATCATTAAGGAGATTATTGAGAAAGTCTTCTTAGATCTGGGATAATTTGTATTTGGACCTTGAAAACCATATTTCAGCCGAACTCAGTGGCTCAGCCTGTAATCCTGCACCTTTGGGAGGCTGAGGTGAGTGGATTGCCTGAGCCCGCGGGTTCGAGACCCGCCCAGGCAACTTGACGAGACCT
>NW_007259878.1:218891-220071 GCF_000164805.1 Carlito syrichta
GTGGCCGCTCCTGGCCACCGCAGCCTCGACCTGCTGGGCTCCGGCGATCCTTCCGCTTCAACCTTCCAAGCAGCTGGAACTATAGGCCCGCGCTACCACACCCGGCTCATTTTGATTTATTGTAGAGATGAGGTCTCGCCAAGTTGCCCAGGCGGGTCTCGAACCTGCGGATTCAGGCACTCCACTCACCTCAGCCTCCCAAAGGCGTAGGATTACAGGCTGAGCCACCGAGCCTGGCGAAAAAATAAATTTATAAGCAAGCTGGGCGTGGTAGCACAAGCCTGAGTTCCAGCTACTTTGAAAGGCTAAGGCGGAAGGATCACCTGAGCACAGCAGGTCGAGGCTGCAGTGGCCAAGAACATGCCACTGCACTCTAGCCTGGGTGGCAGAGTGAGACTTCAACTCAAAAAAATATATAAAATAAAATTATGAAAGCAGAAATTCATGAAAGAGAAAACCAAAAAACAGAAAGAAAAACTAAAGAAAGCAAAAAGATTTATATTTGAATATGGAATTCCTTTTTAATTTAAGAAAAATAAATCATTGATTTTTTCCTTATTTATCTTTTGTTTTTACAGTGATGAGAAAGAAGACCAGGAACAAAAAGAAAAACTGGTATTGATGGAAGACTGTGAACTCATTACAATAATTGATGTAATTCCTGGTAGATTAGAAATCACTACTCAACACATTTACTTCTATGATGGCAGCATTGAAAAAGAAGATGGTGAGAAGTTCTGGGAGAATAATTTTTGTTGTTCAATAATTAAATGTCCAACATATCAACCATAAATGAGAAGAAGAAAGCAGTAGAATGGAACTATGAAATTGTAGTCTATCATGTAAAAGGAGAAATGGAAAGTCAACATGGGGTTGAATTTATTATTCAACAGTATGTTGAAAGCCAAGTGTAGTGGTTTATGCCTGTAATCCCAGTACTTTGGGAGTCCAAGACAAGAAGATTACTTGAGTCCAGGAGTTTGAGACCAACCTGGGTAACATACTGAGACCCATCACTACCAAAATAATGTTTTCTGTAGCCAGTCTCGGTGGCTCAGCCTGTAATCCCGTGCCTATGGGAGGCTGAGGTGAGTGGATTGCCTGAGCCCATGGGTTTGAGACCCGCCTGGGCAACTTGGTGAGACCTCATCTCTACAATAAATCAAAATGAGCCGGGGGT
>NW_007259878.1:220138-228517 GCF_000164805.1 Carlito syrichta
AATCCAGTCTGGGCGACAGAGTGGGACTCCAACTCAAAAAAAAAAAAGTTTTTTGTTTTTTGGGTTTTTTTTGAGTTGGAGTCTTACTCTGCCGCCCAGACTGGAGTGCAGTGGCATGCTCCTGGCCACCACAGCCTCGACCTGCGGGACTCATGCAGTCCTTCCACCTCAGCCTTCCAAGTAGCCGGAACTATAGACACATGCTACCACACCTGGCTAATTGTTGATTTATTGTAGATACAAGGTCTCACTAAGTTTCCCGGGGGGGTCTTGAACCTCTGGGCTCTGGCAATCCACTCACCTTGGCCTCCCGAAGTGCTGGGATTACAGGCTGAGCCACTGAGCCCGGCCTCAAAAAAATCGTTTTGTTTTTGTTTTTGTTTTTTATTTTTTTTTGAGTTGGAGTCTCACTCTGTCGCCCAGACTGGAGTGCAGTGGCCGCTTCCCGCCACCGCAGCCTCGACCTGCTGGACTCCGGCGATCCTTCCGCCTCAGCCTTCCGAGTAACCGGAATTACAGGCATGCGCTACCACACCCGGCTGATTTTTTGATTTATTGTAGAGATGAGGTCTCGCTGCCCAGGCGGGTCTCAAACCCGCGGGCTCAGGCAATCCACTCACCTCAGCCTCCCAAAAGCGTGGGATTACAGGCTGAGCCACCAAGCCCGGCTCAAAAAAATGTTTTTAATTAAAAAATAAATGTGTGTTGAAGGGAATGCTTTGTTATTATTATTATTAAGGTATTTTAGAAGGTTTGGTTAAAGAGAGTTGGTATAAACTTAGGTTATAAAATACAATCTTGATTTTGTTATTCCTTTGTATGTGCACTTATTCCTATAGGCTTCTTTTCTAATATTTTATCTGGTAATAAAATAATTATTAAATCTAAGATGCCAACATAAAGAGAAAAAGAAAACTGTTTCTAAGATACAATATTGAGAATTATTCTCTATTTTTTCATGGGAAGGCAGTTAGGATAGCTGTAGAATTTTAAAATAATTTTAAAAGAAACAATTTAAACATTCAATAAATATTACAAATGGTTTGTATAATGTAGAAATTGAATTTCTTTTCCCTAAATTCTACTTTTGTCTAAGATCTAGGGAGTTATTTTTTTTATAGCATGAGTAATTTTATATGCTATCTCATTCACAAGATTTCATGTTTTCAGGAGTAGGCTTTGATTTCAAATGGCCTCATTCTCAAGTTCGAGAGATTCATCTACGGCGTTATAACTTAAGGCGGTCAGCCCTTGAGATTTTTCATATTGACCAATCCAACTACTTCCTCAATTTCAAAAAAGAGGTATGTGATACAGTAACTTTGTGGTAATACCAAAATATTAGCTTGAGCTCTAATGGAACTTTGAACTCTTTTGTCGAAACAAAATATTAGAGACAAAAATATATAACTTGGGGGCTAATCAAGATATGAATTTTTATTTTTTATTTTTTTATTATAAAGACGTGGGATACAATTCAGGGTTAGGTATACAATATAGGAATTTGAGGGGGATTTGTTTGTTTGAGTGTTGGGAGAGTGGTTGTTTTCACTTCTAATATAAATGGTTGAAGTGGTCAGTAGGATGCTGAGTGGCAATCAGTAAGCCCCTCACTGTATCCAGTTGTGATATTATGTGTAATATATAAGATATGACTAGATTGGATTCATACTGAACCTAATTTAATATTGGAGCATCTGTTTCTTCTAAGAATACAGTAAATTCTTAAGCAGTGTAAGTTGTTAAGTGTACAGACTCTGAAGCTAGATTACATGGGCCCGAGCACCATCTTTAGCACTAGCAGTGTACGCATGGGCTTGTTATTTAGGGTACTTGGCCTCAGCCTTCCGACCCCCATTCTTCTCTCATTCATTCACTTGAGGTTAGCCTTGCTTTGTGGTCTGATCATTCTCCCCACCTTGCCTAGCTCCCTCATTTTCTTTCAGAGGCATCTCCCCTAATAAAATCCTTGTGTTGGCATCTCATTCTCAAAGGGGAGACCCACATTAGTACAGACAATAACGAATTTTTGGTTATTTGTGGAACCCAGGCTTACTTATAGATTTTTAAAGAGCATTTTTCTCTTTTTACAAAAGGATATCTTATTATCATTACAGGTAAATTTTCCTTCTTAGGAAAGTCTAAAGCTTATGTTTAATGGAAAGCTGTGTCATGTAATTTAACTCTGTCCCTGCTAAATACTGTACATTTTATTTAACTTTACCGTTTTAAAAACACATGTGTGTAAACTATCTAATCTTTATAACAACCTTGATACTAAATACGGCAAATTCCCTTATTCTTTTTTTAATAAATGAAGAAACTAAAGTTCAAAGGTTAATTTTTACTTTACATATTCATAGCACTGAATAATTCACAACACTGTAAAGGTTGAGATTATGTTTAATTTACAAATGAGACCGCTGGACTCGGTGGCTCAGCCTGTAATCCCGCGCTTTGGGAGGCTGAGGTGAGTGGATTGCCTGACCCCGCGGGTTCGAGACCTGCCTGGGCAGCGAGTCCTCATCTCTACAATAAATCAAAACTTAGCTGGGCGTGGTAGCGCACACCTGTAATTCCAGCTACTTGGAAGGCTGAGGCGGAAGGATTGCCGTAGCCCAGCAAGTCGAGGCTGCGGTGGCCGGGAGCGGCCACTGCACTCCAGTCTGGGTGACAGAGTGAGACTCCCAACTCAAAAAAAAAACCAAAATAAATGAGACCATTAATTGATTTGCCCAGACGATTAGTAAAAGGCAGCACTAAATTTAAGCTAAATGTGAACAAGTTTTCTAATTCAACATCTGGTGAGCTTTCCATTATATACGCTATAATGTTTGCAAAAAATACAAGGTTTGACTTCACCAAAAAGTTAAAATCATAACCCACTGTTAAAATGAGATGTTCAGAAAAGGCAAATTCTTGGAGACAAAAATTAGATTAGTGGTTGTTAGGGGATGAGAGGGGCAGAACTGGGGAACAATTGTTGGTGAGGATGGGGTTTCTTTTGGGGGTGATCATGGTGATAGTTGCACAACTCTGAATGTACTAAAAAATTCACTGAATACAATAAGTAAATAATAAATACATTAAAATAATGAATACATTATAAGGGTGAAATGTGTCTCTATAAAACAGACCATAATTCAACATTTCCTGTTTCTATGCAATAAATAGCCCTTCTAGTGGAACAGCCCTTCTAGAATTAAAAATTGTGAGGTATTCAAATAAAATACTTAATTGAAGAAAAGACTTATCTATTTTTTAAAGACTTAATTCTTACCAGTAACTTTTAGACGTACTAAAAGACATAGACTGTAGTACAAAGATCTTAACTCAAGTTTAATTTATTTTTTAACTGTAAAATGCTGGTTTTTATAGGTTAGAAACAAAGTATATAGTAAACTGTTATCAATTCACTCGCCAAATGTTTATGGAAGTAGATCACCACAGGAGTTATTCAAAGCATCAGGATTAACACAGGTAGGAAATTTTAACAGTCATTGTTTTTGTATTCACTTTAGATCTCAGATTTGTGCTTAAAAGTAAAACTTGCTTTTTCTGATTACTTTCTCTTGATTGTTACAACTGCTATTTTCGTTCATACTGATATTTTGAATTACCGTTGAATCTTCCTTTGTTTCCCTCACACAGACAGTGGCCTCTCCGCACACCTCCTACATTTTTCAATTCATTGTGTATATTCTTCAACAACTTTCTCTTTTTAAAAAATGATATGTAAGGTTTTTTCTTACTAATAAAAATATCCATGCATGAGATTAAAAAAAAAAAAGGAAAGGCCAGATGTGGTGGCTTATACCTATAATCCCAACACTTTGAGAGACCAAGGAAGAAGGGTTGCTTAGGCCCAGGGCTTCAAGACCAGCCTAGGCAACATAGTGAGAACTTATTTCTACAAATTTTTAAAATTTAAATTAACCAGGTTAGTTGTGCATACCTGTAGTCCCAGGTACTCCGGAGGCTGAGATGGAAGGACCACCTGCAGTGAGCCGTGATAGTGGCACTGCATTCCAGCCTCGGCGATTGAATGGGACCCCAGGAGAAAAAAAAGGGGAAAAAGCTAAAAAAGTGCCAATCCTTCTACCTGCCAAAGCTAATTAATGCTTTTGTAAATTATATCCTCACTTATATCCCAACATCTCTTGAGTTTTACTCTAGGACCCAAAGGAAAGACTATTGTTTCTTGCTTACCAGGACTGTTAGTCTCCTAATCAGAGTCTTTGCCTCTTCACTCTCTCCTTCCTTCCACATATGCCTTAATCTCTCTTATGTGTTTCTCATATTCAAGAGCCATCAGAAATCCTTTACTATTGCTGGTGAAACTTTTATTTGCTGAAGTACACTTCCTGTTGCCTATGCAACAGATAGTTCTTCTAGTACACCAGTCCTCCTAGAATTAAGAATTTTAAAGCATTCAAAGAAAATTTGTAATTGGAGAAAAAAAAAATTTTTTTTTAAGACTTAATTCTTACCAAGACCTTTTAGACTGCAGTTTTTGTTCCTTTTCTAGTGACCAATTTTCAAAAAAAAGTGAGTTGAGGAGAAGTATATTGATTCAGCTCCCTGTTAACCCTTTTCTTTTTGGCCCATTCCTTTTACCATGAAGATAAAAGAGATAATGGTTCAAAAATGTTGTATTGTTACTATCAGTAATAGTTGCCAATTTCTAAGAGATGTAGATTATCAGATTTTTATATTGCTCTTTTTTTGTGCTGTCTAGAAATGGGTGAACAGAGAGATATCAAATTTTGACTACCTCATTCAAATAAATACAATGGCAGGAAGAACGTATAATGACCTTGCTCAGTATCCTGTGGTAAGTTTTCTGTAATTCTCACTAATGTGGAATTGCCTTATAGTTTTATAATACACAAAAGTATATGCATGGTACTTTTTTATTTTGAAGCAAATATAAAAGTTTTTTCTTTCTGTATATTTTCTAACCTATTTTTAAAAATTATATATCCATGAAAAGTAATTAAAAAATAAAAGCCATGGCTAGGTATGGTGCCTCACACCTATAATCCCAACACTTTAGGTGACTGAAGCAGGAAAATCACTTGAGCCTAGGAGTTAGAGATCAGCTTGGGCAACATAGTGAGACTTTGTCTCTACAAAAAGTTAAGAACTAGCTAGGTATAGTGTTGAGTACCTGTAGTCCCAGATACTCAGGAGGCTGAGGTGGGAGGAGCAGTTCAGCCCAGGAGTTCAAGGCTACGGAGACCCATGATTGTACCACTGCACTGCAGCTTGAATGACAGAGTGAGACCCTGTCTCATAAATAAATAAATAAATAAAATGCCTTTTTTCTTTTCACTTTATTGAAAATATTCCAATTAGGCCAGGTGTGGTGGCTCATTCCTGTAAACCAGCATTTTGGGATGTCAAGGCAGTAGGATCGCTTGAGCCCAGGAGTTAGAGACCAGCCGGTAATATAGTGAGACTTTGTCTCTACAAATAAAAAAACAATTTGCCACGCGTGGTAGTGCATGCCTGTAATCCCAGCTATTTGGGAGGTTGAGGTGGAAGAATTGCTTGAGCCCAGGAGGTTGAGGCTGCCGTGAACCTTGACTGTGCCACTGCATTCCAGCCTGGACAACAGAGTGAGGCTCAACTCAAAAGAAAAGAAAAGAAATACTTAACACAAGAAAAAAATAATTTTAGAGACTATCCCTTTTTGTCTTTAGATAAGCATTTGATATTAGATACGGGATATTAGCTTTTCTAGGAAGGACTGTCTAAATTATACATTGTGGCTCTTTTAGTTTCCCTGGATTTTACAAGATTATACTTCAGAAGAGTTGGACCTTAATAACCCTGCTGTATTTCGAGATCTTTCCAAACCAATTGGGGTAGTTAATGATAAAAATGCCAAAGCAATGCGTGAAAAGTAAGTGCTTTTTATTTCTTTTGAAAGATACCCATTGCTTATTTAAATTTGTATTGGTTTCTATTATGGCCAACCAAGTGTGTGGTTTTTTTAAAGCACAGCTACTTTTGATAACCAGAGTAATTCCTTTGCTAAGTTTTCTTGAAAATATCTTGGTTACCCTTCAACTATCTTAATTATAGTTCTGTTGATTTCCCTTCCTCCTCAGGTTTAAATTGATGTTGCACAGAATTTTTTACCTTGTAATTAGTTTTTGTTAAAGGGCAGTAGGCTCTTGAAATTTTTCTTCCCTGCTGTTTTAGACTCTATGACTTATTAATCTAACATGTAAAAATATCCATACAATTTAATATTTTTATAGGTATAATAATAATACTAATCTCTTCAATAATAGAGTGAGTAAAGAACAATGAACTGTGTGGCAATTTAGAAGGTGTCATTTTGATAAGAAACAGAAATTTTTATAGCTCTGTTTATTTATGATCCGTCCTGTCAACTTTTTGTAATTTTTTTTCAAAGTAAGCTGTGCACAGACAAAAGAGTAATCTGATTTTAATTTCCCTTCTGATTCATGTTAACTTGTGGATGACTTTTCACTTAGAATTTCTAATAATAAGGACAAAAATCTTTTGCAAACTAACTTAATTATAGATTGATTTGAAAGTAGATGAGACTTATTGTAACTTTTTCTTTACAAATCTTTTCCAGGTCTTTTTGCTATATTTAACATTTTATTTTATTTATCAGTTAAACTTTGCATGATATATGTACTTCATCACTGCCAGTAGTCAAACTTTTTTTTCTAATAATAAAAAAAAGTTTTTTTAAAAACAGTGTTCCACAGAAAATACTTATATGACTTATTTTATTGGCAATCAAAGGTACAAGTTGCTTTAAATTTTAATGGTATATCTTTGCATAGGTACAAAAAGCTTTGACTTGAAAGCTTTTTTTATTCCCCTGAATATTCATAATTACTATGTAAAAGGAACTTGGCCTTAGCCAGATGAACTGATTACTATCTTGACTTTTAAAATTCAGTTTTTATTGCCTCCAGAAAACTGTTTATTTATTTATTTGAGAGAGCAGGATTTATTGAGAGGACAGAAAGGCTCTTAGAGCGAGAAGGGACCCAAGGACGTTGTCCAAAGCTGTTTATTCTTATTCAGATTTTATACACACAAATTCATATGTCACCATTCAGACCAAACCAATTATACCTGCGAGTATCAGTGATAGAGCTTGCAGAATTGCTATATATTCTTTGCTAATAATCTGATTTCGGTGTTTTTCCTAAAACTAGTCACCATTTCCTCTTTCATTTCCTTCCCTCCCTTCCTTTCCTTTCTTCCCTCACTCTTTTGCCTGCCAGATTGCAGTGTCATGACACAATCACAGCTCACCACGGCCTTGAACTCCTTGGCTCAAGCTATCCTCCCTCCTCAGATACCCGAGTAGCTGGGACTACAGGAACATACACCAATCTTGGCTAATTTTTTTAAAAATAATAATAATAATATAGATGAAATCTCACTATGTTGCTCTGACTGGTCTCAAACTTATGAGCTCAAGCCATCTTCCTGCCTCAGCGTTCCAAATGGTGGGATTAAGGGCATGAGCCACTGCACCTGGTCTCCTTTTTCTTTACCTTTAAATTTGTAGTCGTTAATTTACACAATTCTTGACTGGTTCTCCATATTTTTTCTGTTACCTTAGTTACAAAACGGTGTCTAGTTATCGCATTGTTTATACTAGCAGAAAAATGGAAACAACCTAAGTTTCTATAAGTAAAATAAACTGGTAGAGCTATACAGTGCAGTGTCACACACCTGTTAAAAATAGATTAATTCATTTGGAAAGATCTTAAGAAAAAATTATTAAATGAGAAAATAAGTTGTGAACAGTATATTATGTACATACAGCACTTTTGTGTTAAAATATTTATATATTAATTTATACATTAGCGTGGGCAGATATTCACTAAAAAGTTAATTTGAGATGTGGAAATATAGTTGATTTTAAGCTTCTTCTGTTTTATTTTTTATTTTTATTTTTTGAGTTGGAGTCTCACTCTGTCACCCAGACTGGAGTGCAGTGGCCGCTCCTGGCCACCGCAGCCTCGACCTGCTGGGCTCCGGCGATCCTTCCGCCTCAGCCTTCCAAGTAGCTGGAACTACAGGCGCGCACTACCACGCCCGGTTCATTTTTTTATTTATTGTAGAGATGAGGTCTCGCCAAGTTGCCCAGGCGGGTCTCAAACCCACGGGCTCAGGCAGTCCACTCACCTTAGCCTCCCAAAGCGCGGGATTACAGGCTGAGCCACCGAGCCTGGCTGCTTCTTCTGTTTTATTTAATCTATTTGCTTTAGCATGTATCAGAGCTTTATTCATTTATTTTATTTAATTTTATTTATTTATTTATTTTTTTGAGTTGGAGTCTCATTCTGTCACCCAGACTGGAGTGCAGTGGCC
>NW_007259878.1:229203-248857 GCF_000164805.1 Carlito syrichta
CCACCGCAGCCTCAACCTGCTGGGCTCCAGCTATCCTTCCACTCAGCCTTCCGAGTAGCCAGAATTACAGGCATGTGCTACCACGCCCAGCTGATTTTTTGATTTATTGTAGAGATGAGGTCTCACTGCCCTGGCGGGTCTCGAACCCGCGGGCTCAGGCAATCCACTCACCTCAGCCTCCCAAAGGCACGAGATTACAGGCTGAGCCACCGAGCCCGGCTGAAAAAATTTTAAGTAATAAAACTTTTCATTTATTAGTGTGGTGTGATGATATGAATAGAGTTTGATAATGAAGCATATGAACAAGAAATGACTTTTTATTTTTATTTATTTTTTATTTATTTATTTATTTGAGTCAGAGTCTCACTTCATCGCCCAGGCTGGAGTGCAGTAGCACACTCACAGCCATCCCAGCGTCGACCTGCTGGGCTCCTGCGATCCTTCCATCTCAGCCTTCCCATTAACTGGAACTAAGGCGCGCACTACCACGCCTGGCCAATTTTTTGTTTTGTTGTAGAGATGAGGTCTCGTGAAGTTGCCTGGGCTGGTCTTGAACCTGCTGGTGCAGGCAATCCACCTGCCTTGGCCTCCCAAAGTGCTGGGATTACAGACTGAGCCGCCGAGCCTGGCCAGAAATGACTTTTTAAAAACTGTGTTTTCAGCAATACAATACAAACTGATGACCCCTTATGTAATTTACTGTTGCGGTTATTAAATTTTGGTTTTTTTTCCCCCAGATATGAGAATTTTGAGGATCCTATGGGAACTATTGATAAGTTTCATTATGGTACTCACTATTCAAATTCTGCGGGGGTCATGCACTATCTCATTCGTGTAGAACCATTTACCACCCTCCATATCCAGCTTCAGAGTGGAAGGTATGTTTTGAATAAATCAGCTATTTTCTTATGTCTGTATGTTATTGTTGAAAAGTTTGCCTTTGTGTCATGTGCTGTGTAACAGGGCTATGTCTTTTTTTAATTATTAAATTTTATTTTATTATAGAGATGTGGGGTATAAGTAAGGATTAACTACACAAGAAGGTAGCATGCAAGTGAAGTTTTGGCCTCCAACTGGCCCTCACTCCCCCTAGTATAGGACCAGGTACCTTTTGTGTTGTTACCTGCCCTCCCCACATCAGTGGCCAGCGATTACCAGTCCCTCCCTTGTACTAATGTGATTAATGTTTACGTCCCACTTATGAGTGAGAATATGCAGTATTCAATTCTTTATTTCTGTGATAAATCACTTAGTATGATAGTCTCCAGCTTCATCTAATTTTCTGCAAAGTCCATGATTTTGTTCTTTATGGTGACATAATACTCCATGATGTACATGTACCACATTTTCTTTATCCAGTCCACTTTCCATGGGCAGTAGGATTCATTCTGTATTTTTGCTATCATGAATAGTGTTGCAATAAACATGCTTCTGCAGGTATCTTTTTAGTAGAACAATGTATGGTCTTCTGGGTATATTCCTAGGAGAGGGATTGCTGGATCGTATGGAAGGTCAATTTTTAGTTCTCTTAGGAATCACCACACTGCTTTCCACAGAGACTGAACTACTTGTACTCCCACCAACAGTGTAGAAGTATTCCCTTTTCTCCACACCAGTGCCAGAATCTGTTGTTTTTTTAATTTATTAATGATGGTTATCCTTACTGGAGTTAGGTGGTATGTCATTGTAGTTCTGATTTGCATTTCTCTGATGATTAGTGAGGCTGAGCATTTTTTCATGTGTCTCTTGGCTACTTGTATGTCTTCTTTTGAAAAGTGTATTCATGTCCTTTGCCCACACTTTGTTATTTTTTACTTTTTCTTTGTTTGAGTTCCTTCTAGATCCTGGATATCAGGTTTTGTTTAATCTCCTCTATTAGGTTTTGATTCAGCTAAAAATAGCTAAACTACTTTGAGAATGAGTCATTCAAACTGGCTCACACAAGTGACTTTTAAGGAGAATTCCTTTTTCATTGTTATCCCCAGTGGACCTTTGTGATTCTTACTGTTTTGAGGAATCTATCAGAGCTGTAGAATTAGATGTGATTTAGAGTTTAAGCCATCTGCCGAGAGTCTGACCTAACCAATATCTATGCCTGTGTAGTCCTAAAAGTACTTATTAAGAGGAATGAAGGGAGGGAACAATAAGAGACTTTTACATCGTAACAGCAGCTCAAACAGGTCTTTGATACCACTGTTTACACAAAACCCATGAGTACTATAATCTACCTGTCTCACACTCTCTTAATAATCCCAAGAAAACTAACTTCTCCATGAATCTTCAGTGTCTCCTCCAGTAGCTTTCTACTTAAACTACTTTTGTTACCATATGGTCTTATTCTTAACAGCCATTTTGCCTTCCCCACTCAATCAAGAGCTATGTAAACATTGCCTATTCTCTTTCCATGTAGCTTTTATCTTTCACAGTTAGCCTGGTTCCCTTATCCCTGTATTAGAACAATAAGCCTTGGCTTTCAAGAAGAGACTGGCCCCAAATCACTAAACATCCCCAGATTTAAACTTACCATAATAGCAGGTACTTTCCCCCATAACATGCAGTAAAGTGTAACTGAGTCTTTTCACCTTGTAATGATTTTATGACTAAATTATTTTTTTTCAAAGCTTCAAAAACAGATTCAGAGGGCACCATTGACAAGTAAAAACTGCGTATCTAATAAAGGACTTGTATCTAGAATATATAAAGAACACTTAAAAGCCAGGCATGATGGCATATTCCTTTAGTTTCAGCTTCTTAGGAAGCTAAGGCAGGAGGATTACTTGAGCCCAGGAGTTCCTGTCGTTGGGCGCAGTGGCTCACGCCTGTAATTCCAACAGTTTGGGAGGCCAAGGCCACAGAATTGCCTGAGCTCAGGGCTTGAGATCAGCCTGGACAACTTGGCAAGACCTGATCTCTACTAAATAATAAATTAAAAAATTAGCCGGGCATGGTGGTGTGCGCCTGTAGCTCTAGCTACTTGGAAGACTGAGGCAGGAGTATTGCCTGAGCCCAGCACATCAAAGCTGCGGTGGCTGTGAGCATGCCACTGTACTCCAGCCTGGGTGACAGAGACTCCAACTCAAAAAAAAAAAAAAAAAAAGACAACTCAATGTAAAAATGGACAAAGAATCTGAATAAACATCTCTTCAAAGAACAGAGGCAAATGTCCAAGAAACACACAAAAAGATGCTCAACATCATGAATCATCAGGGAAATTCAACATCAAAACCACAAAAAGATACCACTTTATACCCACTATGGTGGTGAAAACATAGCTAGTATTGATGAGCACGTTGAGAAATACTGCTGGTGGGAATGTCAGATGGTATAACTTTTGCGGAAAATAGTCTGGCAGTTGCTCAAAAGTTTAAACATATAATTACCATATAAGCTAGAATTCTATTCCTAGATACATACCTAAGATAACTGAAAACATATGTTCACACAAAAACTTGTTCACAAATGTTTATAGCAGCATTATTTTTAACAAAGAAATAAAAATCCAGATGTTCATTTGCTAATAAATGAATAAATGTGATACAACTCTATAATGGGATATTATTTGACCACAAATGAATAAAAATAATGAAGAATTGATACACATGCTACAACATGGATGAACCTTGAAAACATTGTACTCCCAAAGGCGCGGGATTACAGGCTGAGCCACCGAGCCCGGCTAGCGTTTCTTAATGGAGTGATGAGAATGTTCTAAAATTGATTATAGTAATGTTTGTCCAACTGTGAATATACTGAATTAAACCACTGAAGTGCCCACTTAAAATGAGTGAGTTATATGATATGTTAATTTTATTTCATTTAAAACTATACTTCTTGATTGTGGATATACCACCATTAGACTTGGTAGATGTCTGCCTATAATTAAATTCAAAGTTCTGCGAAGATCAGCTCTGCCTCAAACCAAGATTAGTAAAAATGAAAAAAGAGTCAAATTAGTCATCAATGTCATGTTTACTCAAGGCCATTATGTACTTACTAAATAAAACTGGGAAAGCAATCTCAAAGGAAATAAGAGAGTTGTGTTTTTTGAGATTATGGAAAGCATATTACAATTGCAGCATGACCACTTGGGTTTCTCCTAACTACCATAGACTCTGAATACCCATGACAAAACTTAAACATATATAATTAACCCAAGCACAGTGCTATGCGTCTATAGTCCCAGCTACGCAGAAGGCTAAGGTGGCGGGATTGCTTGAGGCCAGGAGTTCCAGGCCGCAATGAGTTGTAAGTGTGCCTGTGAATAGTCACTGTACTCCAGCCTGAGCACCATAACAAGACCCTGTCTCTAAAATAAGAAAAGTAAAATTAATTAGTTAAAAATTAAATTAAATTAAAATAATAGTATATGCAAGTAAAATATAAAAGCTTTAGCCACAGAGCTATTTCTCTAACTTACCCTCTGGTCTTAAGCAGAAGAGTCTGTGAAGATATTCATGTATCAAAGATTAAATCAGCAACATTCCTATAGATCTATTAATCAAGTATATGAGTACTATAATGTTTAGTTATATTAAATTCTGTGATTTTAAAATATTGAAACAACATTCATTTTCTTTTTGTTTTTTTGAGTTGGAGTCTCACTCTGTCACCCAGACTGGAGTGTAGTGGTCGCTCCCAGCCACCGCAGTCTCGACCTGCTGGGCTCCGGCGATCCTTCCGCCTCAGCCTTCCAAGTAGCTGGAACTATAGGCGCGCGCTACTACACCTGGCTAATTTTTTATTTATTGTAGAGATGAGGTCTCGCCAAGTTGCCCAGGCAGGTCTCGAACCCGCGGGCTCAGGCAATCCACTCACCTCAGCCTCCCAAAGGTGCGGGATTACAGGCTGAGCCACCGAGCCTGGCTAACATTCATTTTCTGTAATACATTTTTTTTTTTTGAGTCAGGGTCTCACTCTGTCACCCATGCTGGAGTACAGTGACACAGTCATGGCTCACCACATCCTTGACCTCCTATCCTCAGATGATTCTCTTACCTCAGCTTCCCAAGTAACTGGGACTATAGGCACATGCCACCACACCTGGGTTTTTTTATCTTTTATTTTTTTTGTAGTGATTAGGTCTCACTATGTTGCCCAGATTGGTCTCTAATCCTGGCTCAAGCAGTCCTCTAACCTCAGCTTCCCAAAGTGTTGCTGCAATTACACTGCACCCGGCCCACTTTCTGTAATAAAAGTCTCTTAAAATTATGTTTAGTTTCTTTGAAATTTTTCTCCATTGTAATTTGATTTTCAGTTATTTTAAGTAAGGTGATACTGGTGATTAAAGTTATAGTATTTCATTCCTGACAACAAATATGAAAGATTAGTTATCACAATAAGGAGAACAAATTATGTGTTTAGACATGTAACAGGAAGACTAAGAAAAAAGTAGCTCTAATCATTAGGAAACCTGAAGGGATCTTGAAGGGTTTTTTGTCATGCCTTGTTGTTGATCTCATTCAGTATTTACTGTTCTCTTTCAATTTCCACATGCAGATTTGACTGTGCAGATCGACAATTTCATTCCATTCCTGCTACCTGGCAAGCTCTCATGGATAATCCATATGATGTGAAAGAACTTATTCCTGAATTCTTCTATTTCCCAGAGTTTTTGGAAAATCAAAATCGTAAGAAATAGGGGATTAAAAATTTGACTTAGCAGGTCCCAATGGAGGAGCCTCAAAAATGTCATTCAAGACATTTTTATGATGTCCTCTAGAATTATGTTCATTCTGTCTGTGGATCACTCAGTAATTGGGCTTAACTCACAGTACCAGTTTTACTTTCCAGGGAGCAGCTATAGGGAACTAACATACAAATTTGAATTGGTAAGAGAATTTGTCAGATTACAGTGTTTACTAGAGAAGCAAAAGTGGCCATATGTTATTTCAGCCATATACTCACTTAGGTTAAAAGTCTTTGAGTTAGGTAAGGTAAGGCTTTAGACCAGCAGGCTGTGGGTCTATGAACCAAATCTATGGGTAAACTCATATTTTTATATATAGTTTGGTTGTAACACAGCCAGTTCATTTATGTATCATCTGTGTATAGCTATTTTCTTTCTTTGTTTTTTGAGTCAGAATTTCACTGTCACCCAGGCTGGAGTGCAGTGACAGGCTCACAGCCACCACAGCCTCAGCCTGCTGGCCTCAGGCGACCCTTCTGCCTCAGCCCTCCAAGTAGCTATAACTATAGGCATACGTCACCACGCCCAGCTAATTTTTTGATTTATTGTAGAGACGAGGTCTTGCCAAGTTGCCCAGGCTGGTCTTGAAACTGTGGGCTCAGGCAGTCCTCTCACCTCAGCCTCCCAAAGTGCTGGATTACAGGAGTGAGCCACCACGCCCAGCCGTATGGCTTCTTTCAAAGTGTAACAGCAGATTTGAGTAGTTGTATCAGAGATGGTATCATTCACAAAGCCAAAAACATTTATTCTTTGACATTTTGTAGAAAAAGTTTATTAACTCCTGATTTAGAGCATAGATGAAAAGGCATATTGAAAATAATGACAAGGTCTAAGTTACTATAACATTTGAAATTTTATATTTTTGATGTAGAGAAGCTTGAAGCTAAATACATTTTTAAATGCCCAAATACTTTTTCTATGAGGTAGTTTTATATTTACTTTTAAGTACAAATAAGGAAGTTGGCAAGATTTTTACTATTGGCGATCTTTAAGGAGATTCCACAGTGTAAAAGGGTCATTACCAACTTTTTTTCCCCTCTCTGAATATGTAATGTTAATGTTTGGCCCTTTGTTTATTCAGTAGAATTGTTGAATATACTGAGGAGAGCATATCCAGGGCTTAGTATCACTTTGATCGTGTACTTGGGAGCAGGCTGGGCATCTTATCTCAGAGGTAGGCAGTCAGAACTGGTAACTTTTAGAAAACCAGGTAAATCTTTTGACAGAGTCTGATCCTATACTGTCAGTCAGCCACTGGACTGGAGCCTTCTAAAGCAGTGTGTCTAGACTAAGAGGAGTGAGCAGGCTAACCTTGGTGGAAAGTTACAGGTACTCTTAGCGTGACAAGTTGTGATATTCATCAGAGCCTGTTGCTGTCCTTGACACTACATACCCTGATGGCCTCACTTCTAACTCTGCATTGCCTGTTTGTTTGAAATAAGCTGTGTGGTAGAAAGCAAATACATCAGAATGCCTTCAGAAAATAATTTCATAAAACCAACTTAGAATTGCACAAACAAGGAAATGTTAGTATTTCCTATAATAAAAATCCTGAGGTATGGTGGTTTCAGATAGCTAAACATCAAGGGTAACTTTTCTCTGTATTTTCACTCTGCCATTTTGAGTGTTTTGGCTTTGGTTAGTTCTCATGATTACAAATGCCTAGTGCAGTTTCCGCATCACAGGCAGATACAACGGTATCTTGGAATGGAGTGGGACTGTTCATCCATTATGTCCTTTTTGAAGTGTGAGAAACTCTTTCTCAACCTCTCCTCATTTTCCAGAGCTGGGTTGTATGCCAACCCCTAAACCAGTTGCCTGGAATGGGCATGAGATAAAAGACAGAGATGGATATTTAATGAAATAAAGGTTCTACTGGCAAATAAGAAAGGGGAATGGCCATCAGATGGATAATGAACAATACCTGCCACACAGTGACTGGTTTAACACAAAGCCAAAGGCCCTGTGCATCCTATCATTTTGTGACATTTAAACCTCTCTCCAAGGACTAGTCGCAGTGGCTCACGCCTGTAATTCCAGCACTATGGGAGGCCGAGGTGAGAGAATTGCCAGAGCTCACAGGTTCAAGACTAGCCTGGGCAACTTGGCGAGACTTCATCTCTGCAATAAATCTAAAAATTAGTTGGCGTCATGGTACATGCCTGTAGTTTCAGCTACTTGGAAGACTGAGGCAAAAGGATCAACTGAACCCAGCAGGTCGAGGCTGCAGTGGCCATGAGCAGTGTGCCACTGCATTCTAGCCTGGACAACAGAGTGAGACTCTGACTCAAAAACAAAAAACAAAAATCCTCTCTTCAACTTGGAACACACTGGTATTTTAAGGCCTTCTTTTTTGAGAGTCTTTTGTGTTAACAGTCTCTCCCTCCCCTAACACATTGTATGAACAAAAAATCTCACATTTGGGAAAATTTTTTCAAAATACCATGTTCTAACCATATGTATGAACAAATCTTTTTTATGCAAGTATCTATTCAGAATAGTGGTGTGTAAATATATTATTCTTCCATAACATAAATAAAGCTCTTTAAATCAGTGAATTTAAGGTACATTAATCAGAAAGCTCTACAAAGTTATATTTTATAAATTAATCATTAAAGGGATTATGTTATTTATTTCTAGCATAGGAAGAAAATGTAATATTGCATTAAGATGAAAGTTGTAGCTATAGTTTCCTCTACTTTACTTAACAAAAAAATTAATTCTTATTCTGGTTTACCTTGTAGTAACTAATTTAAAACTTTTTTTTTGAGTTAGGGTCTCACTCTGTTGCCCAGGTGGAGTAAAGTGGTACAGTCACACCTCACTGTAGTCTTGAACTCCTGGGCTCAGGTGATCCTTCCGCCTCAGCCTTCTGAGTCACCACCACACCAAGCTAATTTCTTAAGTTTTTTGTGGAGATGGGGATCTCACTATGTTGCCTAGGTTGATCTTGAACTTGTGGGCTCAACCAATCCTTCCACCTCAGCCTCCCAAAGTGCTGGAATTACAGGCATGAGCCACCATACCCGGCCATTTTTTGTTTTTTAATTAACTAATAGAATGTTTTTCGACTGGTAAGAATTAGAGAAGAGAGAAAACATCCATTTTGCTTAGGAATGTGCTCTCATCTATATTTGTTTTACTTCATTTATTTAAATCTAAAATGATTTGATATTTTCTTTTTACATGTCTTAGAATTTAACTTGGGTCGTCTACAAGTTTCCAAAGAACTAGTAAATGATGTCATTCTCCCCAAATGGGCTAAGTCAGCTGAAGATTTCATCTGTAAACATAGGAAAGCTCTGGTAAGATTCTTGTGTTTAGTTATAAGACAGATTAATAAGATAAAGATGTATTTCTTAAAGGATAAAGTTTATGTGACTATTAATTATTTTTCTATATTAACTTGTCATCTATTATATATGCTGTTTTTAAAAAGTATACTATGGTAATTTGTTTTGAAAATAGGAATCTTCTGATACAGTGAGACTGTATATAGTCCCATGAATACATGCCAAAATATTATTATTTCAGTTCTATAAGATGTCTGCCTGTGTATATGTAACTCTTCTAGTCACCAAACTAGTGTAGTTTGATGTTTTACAGATTTCACGTTTATTTCATATCTAACAAGAATGAGTACAGTTTTGTTTTTTCTGAAGAATTTCACTAGGCTTCTAATATAAAACAGAGCTAAATTCTAAATGCCACTTTAAAAAATGTATTAGTTTTCAGTTAAATTTCCAACTTGGAATTGAAGGACTCATAAGAGTCAGTTTACCATTGATAATTCTGTTACTATCTTGCTTATGATGCTGTTGGCTCCATTTTTTTGCCACAATAACCCACTTAGTTCTCTATCTGAACTGAAATGTTGGCAGACTCTGAAGCTAATTAGGCCAATACTTGGAAACATTCCTTGTCATTAGTAAATAATTATCAAATTTACAAAATTCTGAATTACTTTATAATATTTGTAAGCAGTAACGCTATGCATGAATAAGGAATTGGGGGGAAATAAAGCAACTTTGAAACATGGCCTTTTACTTATTAGCTAGCCAGAAACTTCTCAGGACCTCTTCTATTGTGCTAAGACCTAAGTCTAGAATTTGAGGAAGGATGTACCTTGTCAACCTGCAATAGCAGACAGAACAGTGGCTTTACCAAAAAAAAAAAAAAATGAGTTTAGTGGGCATGGTAGTTCACACCTGTAGTTCCAGCTACTGGGAAGCCTGAGATGGGAAGATCGCTTGCGTCCAGGAATTTCAGGCCAGTTGGACAACATAGCGAGACCTTGTCCCCTGATTTAAAAAGTGAGTTTATTCAGTAATGAATAATAAATTGCAATCTGATAATACCTGTGCCCTGGGGAACCATTGGGGACTAGAGATGTGCCCATGTAGGCAAAGGAAGATGAGGATTTTTCATAGTCAGCCTTCCTACAGGGCTCCCCAAAAGTGCAAAAGTGGAAGCTTCCATTATTTCTTAAAAGTTCATGGTCTCAGCCAGGCACAGTGACTATCACCTGTAATCACACCCCTTTGGGAGACTGAGGTGGGAGGATCCCTTGAGGCCAGGAATTTGAGACCAGCCTAGGCAACATAGTGAGACCTCGTCTCTACAAAAAGTACAAAAATTAACTGGGTGTGGTGGCACATGCCTATATTCCCAGCTACTCAAGCAGATTAGACAGCAAGATCCTCCTGAGCCCAGGAGGTTGAGGCTGCTGTGAGCCATGTTAGTACCCTTGTGCTCCAATCTGGACCCCAAAAAAGTTCTGAACTATTTTTTTTTTTTTTTTAGTCTCACTCAGTCACCCAAACTGGAGTGCAGTGGCCGCTCCCAGCCACCACAGCCTCGAGCTGCTGGGCTCTGGAGATCCTTCTGCCTCAGCCTTCCAAGTAGCTGGAACTAGAGGCGTGCGCTACCATGCCCAGCTAATTTTTGATTTATTGTAGAGATGAAGTCTCGCCAAGTTGCCGAGGCGGGTCTCGAACCATCAGGCTCAGGCAATCCACTCACCTCAGCCTCCCAAAGTGCTGGCATTACAGGCTGAGCCACCAAGCCCGGCTAGTTCTGAACTATTATAGCATCACTTCTGCCACTTTGTAATGGTTAAACAACAACAGTATCAATGCCAGATTTAAGAGGAGGAAAATTAAACTCTACCTCTAAAAGGTAGAGTGAAGCGAAGCATGGTGACTAACGCCTGTAATCCCAACACTTTGGGAAGCTGAGATGAGAGGATTGCCTGAGCCCACTGGTTAGAAAGAGCAGCCTGGAGAACATGGCAAGACCATGTCTCTACAAAAAAAGTCAAAAAATTAACTAGGCATGGTGGTGTCCTACTTGGAAGACTGAGACAGAAGGATGGCCTGAGCCCATCAAGTTGAGGCTGCATTGGCCGTGAGTGTGTCCCTGTACTCCAGCCTGGGTGACAGAGTGAGGCTCCGACTCAAAAAAAAAAAAAGAAAAGAAAAAGGTAGAGAGAGAAAGAATTTGCAGATATCTTTTTTTGGGGGAGGGAGTTAGAGTCTCTGTCGCCCAGGCTGGAGTGCATGGCGCACTCACAGTCACCCCAGCACTGACATGCTGGGCTCCGGTGATCCTTCCACCTCAGCCTTCCAAGTAGCCGGAACTACTGGTACACACTACCACGCCTGGCTAATTTTTTTTTTTATAATTGTAGAGATTGTAGAGATCTGGCCAAGTTGCCTGGGCTGGTCTCAAACCCTCAGGCTCAGGGAGTCCACTTGCCTCCACCTCCCAAAGTGCTGGGAGCCCACCCTGTAGCCATCTTTATTTGGGGTTTTTTTGGGTTTTTTTTGAGTTGGAGTCTAACTCGGTCGCCCAGACTGGAGTGCAATGGCCACTCCCGGCCACCGCAGCCTCGACCTGCTGGGCTCCAGAGATCCTTCCGCCTCAGCCTTCCAAGTAGCCGGAATTACGGGCATGCGCTACCACACTCGGCTGATTTTTTGATTTATTGTAGAGATGAGTTCTCGCTGCCCAGGTGGGTCTCAAACCCGCGGGCTCAGGCAATCCATTCACCTCGGCCTCCAAAGGCGTGGGATTACAGGCTGAGCCACCGAGCCCGGCGTAGCCATCTTTAATCACCTACATTCTACCCACTTGTCACAAATTATTTCCATTCCTCCTGCATGCAAGATATACTCACTTCGTCTCAAGATATTCTTCCCCCCAAACTCTCATCTCATTAAGGAAGGAATTGGCAAACTTTCTGTAAAGGGCCAGATAGTATTTTTGGGGGTCTGTTGGCCATAAGGTCTGTGTCACAGCTACTCTGTTCTGCTGTTGTAGTGTAAAATCAAACGGAAGTGACTGTGTTCTACTGCTGATCCCAAATCTGAATTGGCCCCCAGGCAGTTATTTGCCCCCCCCCCCCCAGTTCAGGACCTCATTATCTAAATCAAGTCTGTGTGTAGATGAAACTACTCAGGTTTGGCGCCTCTTGAATCTAAAGCCTGAACTAAAGAGGCAAGTTATCTACCTCCATAAAACAACAGAGACATGAAAGAACAGAGCCATAACGGACATTTGGTTTGAAGTGGGGAGGAGAACAGCAGACTCCTAGCAGTCACTGGTTTATAGCAATTCAGAATTCCAGTAGGGACGTGGTCTCAGATCTTTGGGGGACCCAGTTCTGTTCCTTGAGAGTAGTTCTACCTTTAGGTTTTGATCCTCCCTCCCCCGTCTTCTTTCTGTTCCGTAAAAAAGACCTTTGTTTACATGAGTGTCTTTCTTAGGCTCTTTTCTACCCATAATAAGTTGAAAACCAAAGATCTCTCTTCTTTTTTAAACAGATTCTGCCTCTTTTAGTCTGAACTAGTATAATTCCATTTAAGACCTTATAGGTGGCCAGGCTCAGTGCCTCAGCCTGTAATCCCAGCACTTTGGGAGGCCTAGGTGAGTAAATTGCCTGAGCCCGAGGGCTCAAGACCAGCCCAGGCAACTTGGTGAGACCTCGTCTCTACAATAAATCAAAATTAACTGGGCGTGATAGCACTCACCTGTAATTCAGGCATCTTAGAAGGCTGAGGTGGAAGGATCGCCAGCACCCAGCAGGTTGATGCTAGGGTAGCCGTGAGTATGCCACTGCACTCCAGCCTGGGCAACAGAGTGAGATTCCTATCTTGGGGGGAAAAGAAACCACCTTATAGGTGTCTTATGTTTCAACTCTGTTGGACAAAAGTCCATATTACTTTACAAAATAGTCCCCTCTCTTCTTTGGGGCTGGATGAGAGGCTACTATGGAAAGATGCCCTTAAGAATCTTAGAGTGATGGTGCGTGCCTATAGTTCCAGCTACTTAGAAGCTACTTTGAAGGCTGAGGTGGAAGGATCACCTGAGCCCTGCAGGTTGATTCTGCAGTGTCTGTGAGCATGCCACTACACTCCAGCCTGAATAACAGAGTGAGATTCTGACTAAAAAAAAAATATATTAAACCCAGAACTCTAATCCGAGAGAGAGAGACCACAAAGAGCCAGCTCCGATGCAAACACAAGAGGGTCTTTATTCAGGCTCTAGTCTGGGCTCACGTATGAAGCTGGTAGTGGCTTCAGGGACGAGAGCCTCGATCCAGTATGGCAAGTAGTTTTTATGCACAATTACAGAGGGAGGGGAAAGAACTTTAAACTTGATTTTATATGATGGGTAATTTCTCCAAATGGGTACGGGAACACTTGGTATTGGTAGGTGCCTCTCGTGGGCTGTAACCTGACTGCCCGTGATTGACAGAAACCCACTTAACGGGCAGAGTGGAATGTCAGATAAGTTAGGTTCATACAGTCACAGTGTATAAAGTAACTTGAGCAAGCAGGCAGGAGGTTACACTAGCGCCATTAAGTCTGCTGATGCACACTGAGGAATGCTTAGGAGGGCTTGTTTGCTTAACATTTACATAACATAACATGGTCATTATGGAACAACAAAAGCCAAACTTAACAAAGTTTTAAATATGAATGCTGCAAACACATACAGTGAATGTGGGGTAGAAATTCATATAGTACTAGTTCTAGGAATTTATAAAATATCGCAAACGTCTTATAGCAAGGCGGTTTTTCTCAAAGTCTTTGATTCCCTCAGGTTTACATAGCCACTGCGTGTAAATTAACTTTGGCATGGAAGCTGGTGATTTAAATCAACATAGAGCCCACCTATAGAGCAGCTAGCGCCTCGGAGTCTACTGCAATAGCAAAGGAATGTCTGAAATGGGCTTATCGCTTTAACATTTACATCCCGTTGTAAAAGCAGAAGTCAGCATGGCAATTGGGACTGACAATGCTTAACCCAAGAGTTCTAAATACAAACACTACTTAAGACATTATATAACTACACCATCAGTCACTACCCGGCACTCGACATATACCTAATTCTACGGGGTCTGAGGTAGGATTTAAAGTACTAAGATTTCATAAAATACAATGAACATGAGGTAGGAATACACAAAATATATAGTAAACATGAGGTAGGGATATATGAAATATAGTGAACTAAACACTACTTTTACAGCAAGTATGGCTTTTTAAGTTTCTTGGTTTCTTGGGTCTCTCAATAGCATGCTCTTAACCTAAGTCCATGGTATAGTTCATTACTGTATAGTTTATTACTGTCCTCTCAAAAAAATCTTAGTTACTCTGTTTTCTAGTTAGTGGGTCTGTGGAGCACAACTTTAAGTCTTACTGAGACCTCAGTGGATTTACAGCTAAACCCTTGAAATAAACTTTTGCCTGAGGCCGTATTTTAATGGTAACATTCTGATTTGATTATTGCCTTAGGCCATTTCTTATTTTGAGAGTCTTTATATTGTAGAGAGCCTGGTAATGAGAATTGATTTTATTTTTGAACCCAGCAAGATCTGGCTCCTTTCTGTTTTATTTAAATTATGCTTGAAAATTAAATAGTTCACTTTTTTAACCCATCTTACTCCTCTCATACTTTATGATAGGCAGTATAGGTGCCATTTTATTTATTTACTTATTTTTGTGCCCTGCTCCTCTCCCGCCCCCCCCCCCATGCCATTTTAAGTGGTACTTTAAAATACTCTGCCTGGAAATCTTCACTGTCACATTCATGAGTTCATTAGGTACCCTATCTTTCATGTAACCAAAACTTGAGTCCCTTTTTCTCCTACTTCAATAAAATTTTTCTCAGCTGGGCTTGGTGGCTCAGCCTGTAATCCCACGCCTTTGGGAGGCTGAGGTGAGTGGATTGCCTGAGCCCGCGGATTTGAGACCTGCCTGGGCAGCGAGACCTCATCTCTACAATAAATTTAAAAATCAGCTGAGCGTGGTAGCGCATGCCTATAATTCCGGCTACTTGGAAGGCTGAGGTGGAAGGATCGCCGGAGCCCAGCGGGTCGAGGCTGCGGTGGCCGGGAGCGGCCACTGCACTCCAGTCTGAGCGACAGAGTGAGACTCCAACTCAAAAAAAAAAAAAATTTTTTTTCTCACTGTCTTTCAAGTTATCTCTAACAGGTTCTAGGAAGTCTCTGCCTGCCACCAAGTCCACCTCTTGGTAGGTGGGTAAGATGACGAGGGAATAATTTGCTGCCATTTTTTTCTACCCAAGTGTTATTTCATTATTTCCTTGGATTGATCTCTTTTTTAAAAATTCAGTTTCCGCGGGTTCGAGACCCGCCTGGGCAGTGAGACCTCATCTCTACAATAAATCAAAAAATCAGCCGGGCATAGTAGCGCACGCCTGTAATTCCGGCTACTCGAAAGGCTGAGGCGGAAGGATTGCTGGAGCCTAGCAGGTGGAGACTGCGGTGGCCGGGGGTGGCCACTGCACTCCAGTCTGGGCGACAGAGTGAGACTCCAACTCAAAAAAAAAAAAAAAAAATTGAGTTTCCACACAGTTTTTTCAATGGAAATTTTGTCACAGAGATGCATTTCACAGCTGTCTTTTAATTTGTTGTTGATATTCTGACTGTTATTAGCATATTTATATTTTCTGTACTCATTATGGTTAGGAGTTGCATGACAATATTAGTAGTAAATACGATATCTACATGATAGTAGATATGAATAATCAGGATATGTAATAAATATTGAATAAATGCTTAACATTTTGAGATAATTTTTGCAGCTGGAAAGATTTGTATGTAAAAATGTTTCATTTGCTCTTTTTTAAAGAACTGAACTTATGTTATAGTTGGAAGGTATCTATTAATTATTAAATTTGTTCCTGTTTTAGGAGTCTGAATATGTTTCTGCTCATCTTCATGAATGGATAGATCTGATCTTTGGCTATAAACAGAGGGGGCCAGCTGCAGTAGAGGCACTCAATGTTTTCTATTACTGTAGTTATGAAGGTATAAGCTTATCTGCTTTTCTCTTGCTTTGTTTTGATAGGAACTATTGTTTAAGAGGGGGGAATCCAGAGAATCCTGGAATTTATTTATTAACGGTTGTGTATTTATTGTTACATGTTTAAACTTCAGTCACCTTCAAAGTATTCTCCATTGGTACAGTGCACCTATCAAGACACTTTTGCCACTGCACAAAACTGTTTTGAACTCGTCAATTTTGATGCCTTTTAGTTCACCTCTATACCACATTGGCAAAACATTTCCCTTTGAGGACTTTTTTTATCGGAAAACAAAAAACAAGTTGCTCTAGGCAAGATTAGGTAACTAGGAAGAGTTCGTGCCATTTTTTTGGTCAAAAACTGCTGAACACTCAGCACCTTGAGGGCAGGTGCTTTGTCATGGTGGAAGAACCAGTTATCTACTTGTCACAACTTGGGATGTTTTTTTCTCAAATTGTGATGCCGCCTTCTCAAAACTTCCACATAAAAACTTTGGTTGACTGTTTGATCTGGAGGAATAAATTCTGGGTGTACTACAAGGGACCCGCCCATCAAAAGATAATTCTGTGGTTTTTTTGGGTCTCCCCCCATGTGTTTGCACATGTTATTTTGGGCCTATTTAATATGAAAGTCTACATTTAAAAATCTATTTGAAAGATTGACGGCCGGGCTCGGTGATTCAGCCTGTAATCCTAGCACTTTGGGAGGCCGAGGCTAGTGAATTGCCTGAGCCCGCGGGTTCGAGACCCACCTGGGCAACTTGGCAAGACCTCGTCTCTACAATAAAATAAAAAATTAGCCAGGTGCTGTAGCGTGCACCTGTAGTTCCGGCTACTTGGAAGACTGAGGTGGAATCATCACTGGAGCTCAGCAGGTCAAGACTGCGGTGGCCGGGAGTGTGCTACTGCACTCCGGTCTGGGTGAAAGAGTGAGACTCCAACTCAAAAAAAAAAAAAAAGAAAGAAAGATTGAGAGACTGCTGGGTTTTTTTTGTAATAATAGTTAATTGTATATATGCAAATCTGAGTATAAATGTCAGTTATTAGTATCAGAAAGTCTCTGATAGTCTCTGACATATGCATCCTATATATTTATTCTACATTAAATATTCAGTGTGAAATTTTTAGCAGGCTTTGAAAGAAGGCCTTTAAAATAGCAAATTACGGCCGGGCTTCGTGGCTCAGCCTATAATCCCAGTACTTTGGGAGGCCGAGGTGAGTGGATTGCCTGAGCCCGTGGGTTCAAGACCCGCCTGGGCAACTTGGTGAGACCTCATCTCTACAATAAATCAAAATGAGCTAGGCATGGTAGCACACCCCTGTAGTTCCAGCTACTTGGAAGGCTGAGGCAGAAGGATCGCTGGAGCCCAGCAGGTCGAGGCTGCGGTGGCTGGGAGCGGCCATTGCACTCCAGTCTGGGCAACAAAGTGAGACTCCAACTCAAAAATAAACAAACAAACAAACAAAAAGAAATTATTCAAATAATAAATAAGGTTTAGCCTAGGCACGATGACTCAAGCTTGTAATCCCAGCGCTTTGGGAGGCTGAGGTGAAAGAATTGTCTGCACCCACAGGCTCAAGACCAGCCTGGGCAAGTTGGTCAGACTTCACCTCTACAATAAATAAAAAAATTAGCCAGGCATGGTAGCACACGCCTATAGTTCTGGCTACTTGAAAGGCTGAAGTGGAAGAATCGCCTGAGTCCAGCAGATTGATGCTGGGGTGGCCGTGAGTGTGCATGCCACTGCAGGTCGAGGCTGCGGTGGCTGGGAGCGGCCATTGCACTCCAGTCTGGGCAACAGAGTGAGACTCCAACTCAAAAAAACAAACAAACAAACAAACAAAAAGAAATTATTCAAATAATAAATAAGGTTTAGCCTAGGCACGATGACTCAAGTTTATAATCCCAGCACTTTGGGAGGCTGAGGTGAAAGAATTGTCTGCACCCACAGGCTCAAGACCAGCCTGGGCAAGTTGGTGAGACCTCAGCTCTACAATAAATCAAAAAATTAGCCAGGCATGGTAGCACATGCCTATAGTTCTGGCTACTTGAAAGGCTGAAGTGGAAGAATCGCCTAAGCCCAGCAGATTGATGCTGGGGTGGCCGTGAGTGTACATGCCACTGCATGCCAGCTGGGCGATGGAGTGAGACTCCAACTCAAAAATAAATAAATAAATAAGGTTTATAGATAATAAGGATCGGGAACATTATCTGATGGCTTTAAAGGAATAAAATGTCATTCTTTCTTTTTTAATTCTTAAGTAGAGCCAGTAGTTCTAAAGATTGTGAATAAGTTGTAGTTACATCAGTAGAATCAGAGACATTTGAGGCTTTTTTCTTCTACTGTTGACAGGTTAAATATGGGATGCCCTTTTAAATTTGCATTTCAAATAAGCAACAAATAACTTTTCAGTGTAAATATGTATAATAACAGAAATTGCTTTCCTAAATGCAAATTTAACAGAGGATCCAGTATATTTATTTGCTAAATCTGACAACCCATAAGTATATTTGGAAGAAAAAAATGTTTCCTAATTGCAATGAGATCTCTTTATATTTGAGACATTCAACATTTGAGACATATTTGTATACTAAAAAATTATTCATTGTTTAGCTGAAATTGAAATTTAAGTAGATAACTTGTATTTTTGTTTGTTAAATCTGAAGCCCTATTTTGTTTGTTAAATCTGATAGTTGGGCCGGGCTCGGTGGCTCAGCCTGTAATCCTAGCACTTTGGGAGGCTGAGGCGACAGGATTGCCTGAGTCTGCGGGTCTGAGACCCGCCCAGGCAACTAGGCGAGACCTCGTGTCTACAATAAATAAAAAAAAACTAATCGGGCGTGGTAGCGCGCACCTGTAGTTCCTGCTACTTGGAAGGCTGAGGCGAAAGGATCACCAGAGCCCAGTAGGTCGAGGCTATGGTGGCCGGGAGCAGCCACTGCACTCTAGTCTGGGCGACAGAGTGAGACTCCAACTCAAAAAAAAAAAGAAAAAGAAAAATCTGATAGTTGACTGATTGGTTGGGTTAGAAGTAATAAAATATAACAAAAAACCAAATACCTCAGCACCAGCTCCCAGGTCGCTCCAGATCTATATTAATAATTTGATCTAAAGAGGAAGTTTGGGAACTAACAGTGGAAGATACAAATCTTGAACCCTGTAGGCCCACAACCCTACCTGGCAGGCCACACAATTTGTCCTGTGGTTTGTATAGCATGGGAAGGCCAGACAGTCCCTTCCCAGTGCCAACTGAGGGACACCAGTACTTTTGGCAAAGACCTTTTGGTCTTAGAGTCAGAGACTTTTAGTAAATAAACAAGCATGTTTTTACCATGCCTTGTACACTCAGGAAGACATGGTCATTAGAAGCTTGAACTTATGTTAGTCAATTACTGTCCATGCAAACAATCCATATTAGTGTGGCTGGCTGAGTATAATTAGAATATTACTTTTCTCAATCTTTTTTTTTTTTTTTTTTGGTTTGTTTGTTTTTTGTGTTTTTTTTTTGAGTTGGAGTTTCACTTTGTCACCCAGATTGGAGTGCAGTGGCCACTCCCGGCTACCGCAGCCTCGACCTGCTGGGCTCTGGCCATCCTTCCACCTCAGCCTTCCAAATAACTGGAACTACAGGTGCG
>NW_007259878.1:248877-254093 GCF_000164805.1 Carlito syrichta
ATCCACTCACCTTGGCCTCCCAAAGCGTGGGATTACAGGCTGAGCCACCGAGCCCGGCTGTTTTTTTTTTTTGAGTCAGAGTCTCACTCTGTTACCCAGGCTGGTGTGCAGTGACACAAACATGGCTATCACATCCTTGACCTACTGGACTCAGACAATCCTTCTACCTCAACTTTCCAAGTAGCTGGTACTACAGATGTGTACCACCAGGCCTGGCTAATTTTGTGATTTATTGTAAAGACGAGATCTCATCAAGTTGCCCAGGCTAGTCTTTAACCCCTGGGCTCAGGCAATTCTGTCACCTCTGCCTTCCATACTGCTGAGATTACAGGCATGAGGCACTGTGCCCAGCTCCCGATCTTTGTTTCAAGCAATAACTCAAAGCAGTATTTTTGTGTGGTTTTTACTCTTGTCTAAGCTTGCCTATCATGAAGAAAACAATTAGGTGTACTAAGAGTATAGTTTGTATTTTTCCAAGATAAATTTTTATAGAATACCAGTTAACTTTTAATTGTTCAAGATTATTTTAGATCTAAATAATAGATTAAACTTATTTTTATACATATTTAATGTTTGAAGATAGAGAATTTTTTTAAATTACTATTTTACAATGTTGTAAATTGAAGAATGGAATATTATTTTGTTGAAAATATACTGCTCAGTCTGATACATTACTCAGTGATCTGACTTGCTGATTTGTTTTCACTCTGTAGTAAATTGATTACGTCTGGTTTTAGGAGCTGTGGATCTGGATGCCTTAACAGATGAAAAGGAAAGAAAAGCCTTAGAAGGGATGATTAATAATTTTGGGCAAACACCTTGTCAACTATTAAAGGTAAATCTTATAAGTCATTAGCAACTCAAGAAGTCTAGAAGTGAATTGCTAAGTAATAGTAGTTGTAAGGATTTTAATGATCCTTAAACCTTATTCAGAATTGTCACCTAAAGTTTGGAAAAAACTATACTGTCACTTAAAATTGATTTAAGTAAATTTTCCTAGTTTGAAATAACAAAATATTTCAGTCAAGATCAGCTCATATGGGCAGTTACTCTAAATCAGAGGAGGATTTCTATTTACTGTCATTTCCAAGAGGAAAAACTAATTACCAGTTAGGGTATGCCATCAAAACTGTCCTTATATTGGGACTCCTTTCACACATAAAACCTCTAGTAGCTGACATCTACTCTCCCCCCCAAAAAAGATACTTACCATCCAGAGCCCAAACCCAGTCCAAAGAATCAAATTATAGAATATATAAAATGTAGAATCAAATTATTAAATAGTATAGGGAAAGAAATCCCATAGTAATATCTGAAGTTAAGTCATTATCTTTCTGATTGCACATAGGTTTAGATTCATAGAAGTTAATATAATGTTAGTTTTTCAAGATGTCTTATCTTTGTTAGTATATGAATTTAGAAACGTGGAATATATAATACACCATTTATTAAGCAGATTATTTCTTATATGGTCACTGTGTTTGTTAGGTGCTTTTCCTAATCTGCCCAGCATAGTAAATATCCAGTTATCCTCATTTTTTAGATGGTAAAGTCAAGCCTCATGGAAAATAATACCTAGCCTACAATACCTTAGAGAAATTTAATATATTTTCTAAGTTTACAGAACTAGAAGGTGACTAGAGTAGGATGTATATGAATGACCATCTAACTCCAAAGCCTTTCTACCTTGCAATATTTTCTCTGAATTAATAGCTATAAGCCCCCTGTTAAACTAAGTCACTTTTCCAAGTTCTTATGGACCTTTATTTGTAACGTAATTTTGACACTTTCTCCCTTAGAGTGTGTGTTTGTTCATTTGCCTTACTAAATTATAAATATATTAAAGGCAACAACCTTTTCTTAGTCATCTTTGTATCTTTTTTTTGCATATAGTATGTGTACAGCAAATATTTGTTGAATTTAAATCTCCACAGCTGGCCGGGTGCAGTGGCTCATACCTGTAATCCCAGTACTTAGGGGGGCCAAGGTGAGAGGATTGCCTGATCCCGGGGGTTCCAGATCAGCCTGGGTAGCTTATGGAGACCTCATCTCTACAATAAATCAAGAAACTAACTGGACATGGTGGCACACGCCTGTGCTTCCAGCTACTTAAAAGGCTGAGGTGAAAGAATCACCTGAGCCCAACAGGTCGAGACTGGTGGCCATGAGTGTGCCACTGCACCCTAGCCTGGGTGACAGAGTGAAACTACGACTCAAAAAAAAGAAAGAAAGAAAGAAATCTCCACAGCTATTATAGTAGTAATATATCTAAGCTCTAGCTCTAGATGTACTTCTGTCCATCTAATTATCAGGCTAAACTTTATAATTGTTACTACTCCCTAGCAATAGTTTACTTGAAACCTCCAACAATTTTTACAGAATAGTCATATAAGCAGTTCAGTACTTTTTCTTACCTTCTGGTACAATCAGAAGGCAAAAGTAACAGAATTAAACAGAATAGTTCACAGGGCCCTTAAATAGATGCTATAATATTTTTGTACCACTTTATCTTTTTGTTTGACAGGAGTTAATTTGTTTTGCTTTGCTTGGTTACCAGGCTGGAGTGCAGTAGCACAATCATGACCTCCTGGGCTCAGGTGATTCTTCCGCCTCAGCTTATTGAGTAGCTGAGACTACAAATACATGCCACCATGTCTGGCTAATTTTTAAATTTTTTTTAGTGACAGGACCTTGCTATGTTGCCCAGGCCGGTCTCCAGCTGCTGGTCTCAAGCAGTCCTCCTGCCTCAGCCTCCCAGAGTGCTGAGATTACAGGTGTAAGCCACCACGCCCAGCCCTAACTAGTTTTTGCCACCTTAAAAAATGATACAAAAGCCATTCTTTGATTTGAAATCAAGTAAATAATGCTTATTAAGAGCTAAATGTTAGCCAGGCATGATGACTCATGCTAGTAATCCCAGCACTTTGGGAAGCTGAGATGAGAGGATTTCCTGAGCCCATGGGTTTGAGACCAGCCTGGGCAACATGGCAAGACCTTGTCTCTACAATAAGTTAAAAAAAAATCAGCTGGGCATGGTGGTACACACCTGTAGTTCCAGCCACTTAGAAGGCTGAGGTGGAAGGATCAGCTGAGCCCAGCAGGTTGAGGTTGCAGTGGCCATGTGCATGCTACTGCAATCCAGCCTGGGTGACAGAGTGCGACACTGACTCAAAAAAAAAAAAGAGCTAAATGTTTTAGTACTTAAAAGGTGTCACATCTATTGTCTATAGTATTCTGTGGTAAAGATAAAATTCCTTTCAGATAGAATTCTATTTTGCATTTAACTATACCTTTGAATATTAATTACTTGTCATTTTATTTCTTTTCTCTTTTTTTAATTTAGTCAAAATTTCACTCTGTTGCCCAGGGTGGAGTGCAGTGGCATTCTCACGGACACCACAGCCTCAACCTGCTGGGCTCAGGTGATCCTTCTACTTCAGCTTTCCAAGTAGCTGGAACTACAGGTGCATGCCACCATGCCTGGCTAATTTTTTAATTTATTGTGGAGATCATCCTGAGATGTTGCCCAGGAGGGTCTCAAACCTGTGGGCTCAGGCAGTCCTCTCACTTCAGCCTCCCAAAGTGCTGGGATGACAGGCATGAGCCACCACACCTGGCTCATTTTTTTATTTATATGGGCAATACTGTTTCGTGTTTCTGACATAAAAGTAAAGGAAGAATGATAATTTATTTGAAAAGTATGCAGTAACATCTATAATTTGATTCCTATAGTATTGACATTGTGATCTTGTTTCAGGAATTACAAATTCATCCAAATAATATGTTTTGAATTTTGAATAATGCATTTAATTTACTAAACATTTATTAAACATCTACCATGTATAAGATATTACTCTCTTATGGAAATTAAAAAATGAATAAGACTCTGCCTTTAAGATATCTATAGTCTAGTTGAGATAGAGAGACTAAACAACTATATATAATCCAATATTGAAAGAAATAAGTACTAAATAAAATATAAATAATTTACCAAGAAAAATTTTAAAAAGAATAATTCTGACTTAAAAATTTAGGAGTGGGGCAATCCCTTCGGGTCCCCTCCCACTGTGGGAGCTTTTCTGTCTTTTCAATACATCTTGCTTTCTCAAAAAAGAAAGAAAGAAAGAAAAATATTTAAAGTAAAAGTAGGATTTCCAAAGAAAGTAATAACTCTGCCAAAGGAATAGTCTCACCCGAGACCTGGAGTTGTCGACAGTGTGTGGTTTATAATCCATTGTAATTCAGCATTACTGTATAGGAAGGAACACAGAGATGTTTTCATATAAATATGGAATTATTTTTCCTTAAAATTATTTTGAAGGAACCACACCCTCCAAGATTATCAGCAGAGGAAGCAGTGCAGAAGCAGAACAAAATAGACATTTCAACCCTAAACTTGTTTCAACACCTTCCTGAACTCAAGTCATTTTTTATAGAGGTAATATACAACTTGGTAATATCAAAGTTTTCTCTATGACTTCTATACACGTTTAAGTTTATTTTATTCTTTAATGAAGGAAAAGTATTATACTATTTAATACAAAGTAATAATTGATACTGAGCTAATCTGTTCTTGGATTTGTGTGTGTGTGTGTGTGTTTGAGACTTATTCCATCACCCAGGCTACAGTGCAATGGCATGCTCACAACCATCTCAGCGTCGACTACTGGGGTCAAGTGATTCTTCCACCTCAGCCTTCCAAGTAGCTGGAACTATAGGTGCATGCTACCACGCCTGGATAATTTGTTGATTTATTGTAGAGATGAGGTCTCACCAAGTTGGCCAGGCTGTTCTCGAACCCATGGGCTCAGGCAATTCCTTCACCTCAGCCTCCCAAAATAATAGGATTACAGGCTTGAGCCACCGCACCCAGTCTGTTCTTGGATTTTAAAAACATTTTTATTGAAAGTCTTTGTTCCCAAGTGGTAGTCAGAACAGTTTTTCTTGACTGTCTTTCTTCTACTTCACAATTTCCTGGCAAGAATAAATAGATTTAAAATGCTTTTTGTGACACTTGAGATGATATATAAATGGAGATGATGTTTTAATAGTTCTTAATTATAATGTCTGCTCATCTATGAAACAGAGCCCAATAAGTCAGATTGGTTTTTTTGTTTGTTTTTTTGTTTTGTTTTGTTTTGTTTTTTTGAGTTGGAGTCTCACTGTCGCCCAGACTGGAGTGCAGTGGCTGCTCCCGGCCACCGCAGCCTCGACCT
>NW_007259878.1:254113-259036 GCF_000164805.1 Carlito syrichta
CGGAGGCTCAGCCTGTAATCCCGTACCTTTGGGAGGCTGAGGTGAGTGGATTGCATGAGCCCTCGGGTTCGAGACCCACCTGGGCAGCAAGACCTCATCTCTACAATAAATAAAAAAATCAGCCGGGCGTGGTAGCACATGCCTGTAATTCCGGCTACTTGGAAGGCTGAGGCGGAAGGATCGCCGGAGCCCAGCAGGTCGAGGCTGCGGTGGCTGGGAGCGGCCACTACACTCCAGTCTGGGTGACAGAGTGAGACTCCAACTCAAAAAATAAATAAATAAATAAATAAATAAATAAATAAATAAATAAATAAATAGTCAAGTAAGATAGAAGTAGTTACTGCTGTAATTGTAAGAGTTCACATTGAAAAGTTTACACTTTTTCTTTTTTCCTTAGAGACATGGTCTTGCTCTGTCACCCATGCTGGAATACAGTGGTGTGATCATAGCTCACTGCAGCATCAAACTCCTGAGTTCATGGGATTCTCCTGCCTCAACCTCCTGGGACTACAGGCATGCACCACCACACCCAGCTAATTTTTTTTTTTTTTTTTGTAGAAATGCGGTCTCACTATGTTTCCCAGGCCAGTCTTGAATTTCTGGCCTTAGGCGATCCTCCCACCTGAGCTTCCCAAAGTGCTAGAATTATAAGCATGAGCCATCACACAACCTCAAGTATTTAAATATGCATATTGAATTACACTGAGTAGTTCAGATTATGAAATGCATTCATACCAATGAATTTGGTAAGGACAGGTAGTATTACTCTTTTGGCAAAAAGGAAAATAAAGATCAAAAGTTATGAAAAATAGATTGGGATGTATATAGAAGAAACAATCTCTATGCAATATGGCAGAGATTAATAAACCTTTTCTTTGAGGGTCAGACAGTAAATGTTTGGGGATTTGTAGGACAAGAGGAAAAAATCAAGGATGTTATATAAGTACATATATAGTCACTTAAAATTCAAGCATTTAAAAATAAAACAATTCTTAGCTCACTGACCACCTATAAAACAGGTGGTAGACTGGATCTGTTCCATGTGCTGTAGTGTGTAAAACCCTCCATTAGAGCATCACTATAATGTTCCTTAGGTTCAATACTATGGGAAAATATTATATAATTTTTTTAACTTCTTTTTTTTCCTCCTATGCTCAGTTGAAGATAGAATTTTTTGATAATTTGGTTAGACTTTTTATAAGGTTTATAAGTTATTGTTTTGCAGTGAATTTTACTCAAATGAATAATGCTATAGTAAGTGTCACTGTATTTGTTTTTATTTTGTTTTTGTTTTTTGGGGGTTTTTGGTTTTGTTTGAGTCAGAGTCTCATTCTATTGCCCAGGCTGGAATGCAGTGTCACGCTCACAGCCACTGCAACCTCAACCTGCTGGGCTTATGTGATCCTTCTGCCTCAGCTTCTAGAATAACTGGAACTACAGGCTTGTACCACCATGGCTGGGTATTTTTTTGATATATTGTAGAAACTGGGTCTTGCCAAGTTACCCAGCAACCTTGCTTCCAACTCCCAACATGCTAGGATTATAGGCATGAGACACCATGCCCAGTCCAATGTATTTTTTAAATAGTTACTTTTTATTTTTTTATTTTTTTTTTGAGTTGGAGTCTCACTCTGTCGCCCAGACTGGAGTGCGGTGGCCGCTCCCGGCCACCGCAGCCTCGACCTGCTGTGTTCCGGCGATCCTTCCGCCTCAGCCTTCCGAGTAGCCCGAATTACAAGCACGCGCTACCACGCCTGGCTAATTTTTTGATTTATTGTAGAGATGAGGTCTTGCCTGCCCGGGCAGGTCTCGAACCCTCAGGCTCAGGCAGTCCACTCACCTCGGCCTCCCAAAGGCGCGGGATTACAGGCTGAGCCACTGAACCCAGCTTTTTAATTTTTTTAATTTTTATTTATTTATTTATTTTTTTGAGTTGGAGTCTCACTCTGTCGCCCAGACTGGAGTGCAGTGGCCGCTCCCAGCCACCACAACCTCGACCTGCTGGGCTCCAGCGATCCTTCTGCCTCAGCCTTCCAAGTAGCTGGAACTACAGGCGCGTGCTACCACACCCGGCTAATTTTTTTGATTTATTGTAGAAATGAGGTCTCACCAAGTTGCCCAGGCGGGTCGCGAAATTAGTTACTTTTTAAATTGATGCATACATAATAATTATACACTTTTATGTGGTATCATTGTATTTTATTATAGATATGTGTTTTTACATGTTTGTGAGAGCACTTCAAAATTAATCTGTCACTCTTTCTTAGATCCGTGTTGATTGAGATAGTTATTTAATGTTTTCAGTACAAACTCTAAAAAGTTGGTTGTTTCCAGAAGTATCTAAGTCAGTTGCCTAGTACTCAAAACACATAGAAGCAATGCTCAAAAATGTTGACTAATTCCTAGGATGTGTTATGATCTCCAACACTACCCTCACGTTCAGTGATTTGCCAAAAAGGCTCACAGGATTCCACAACAGTTGTACTCATGGCTAGCATTTATTGCAGTGAAAGCATACAAAGCAACATCTGCAAAGGGAAAAGGCACAAAGTTCAGAGGAAGCCAGGTACAAGTGTCTAAGAGAACTTGCCCAGTAGAGTCACACAGGGCATGCTTAATTCTTTCAGTAATGAAATATGAAAACATGCTTTTGTCTACAGGAGAAGCACATTAGAGACTTGGTGTACAGGCTTTCATTGGAGACTGGTCACTTACCTACCTCTCTGCCTAGCACATAGCAAAATCCCAGACTCTAAATGTAAAACAAGTGTTCAGTATAAATCATGCTGTTTGCATAAACAGTCTAGGCATAGTGAGCCACTCATTGATGGAAAATTTTATGTTGGTGTAAGAAACTGTTTGCTATTGAAGTCCCAGATGCCAGCCAAAAGACCAATCTTGTAAGCAAGCCATTCTAAAGATAGCAGTGTTGACTGGGCACAGTGGCTGTCACCTGTAATCCCAGCACTTTGGAAGGCTGAGGTGGGAGGATTATTTGAGCCCAGGAGTTCAAGACCAGCCTAGGCAACATATCAAGACCTCATCTCTATAGAAACTTTTAAAAATGAGCTGAGCGTGGTGGCACCTATAAAACCAGATACTCGGGAAGCTGAGGAAGAAGGATCACCTGAGCCCAGGAGGTCGATGCTGTGGTGATCTGTGATTGTGCCACTGCACTCCAGCATGGGTGACAGAGTGAGACCTTGACTCAAATAAACCAAAAAAAAAAAATTATAAATAAATTAGCCGGGCATGGTGGCAGGAGGATCACTTGATCTCAGGAGTTCCATAGGTTAATTCTTTACTACATGTAAAGCAACCCATAAAACACTATTTGACCCATAATGTGATAGACACACAATACTTTATTTATTAAAGTTACTTTCATTGTTGTCTAATGATGAATTATTTTAATCATGTCTAATCATTTGTGATTTGTGTGTGTGTGTGTATAAATGCATTCCAAGTTCCATTTGCGGGTACAATGATACATTTGTCCATCTCTGTACCTACTACATCACACATTACTTTTTTCTAGAAACAGTACCTACAGCAGAATAAAGAACATAATAGATATTTTGGGGACTAATAATTTTTTGTGATAATAAGATATATTTCCCCATACATTCATATGTAGGTCATCTCCTCCTAGGTGTTCAGATGGTGAAGAAATAGAGATAAATAGTGAAAGCAAGGGCTTATTAATAAATGGATTTTTTTTCAGACATCACTTTCATTTAGCCTTGTTAAATGCAAGTTCTTCTCTGGATTAATTCACAGTATGAAGAAAAAACACAACACTTAATAATTTTATAAATTTTATAATTCATTTAGTTCCTATAAAACTCTTCGAACACACCTCATACATAAATGATGTTGTTATCATTTTTCAGCTATTGTCACATCAAGGAACTGAGTTCAAGTTTCTCTTTTACATTGTAATATGATATTGGTACATGTTTTCTGTTTCTAATGTGACATTCAGGCAGTACCCCAGTTAATGGAATAGATGCATTTTTCGAAAGTTAGCCCAAAAGGAAATTTCTGTAAATTATAACTGATTTTCTCATTTGACTTATTTGAGATATGTGTTCTTATATGATCTATTTTCTACTTTATATTCATGTCAGTATAGCAAGGGAAAAGGAAAGATCCCAAATCAGTGGCTATTTTAAATGATTGCTGTTCTCTGAAATCTGCATCTCTGTTTAACAGCAGAGTAGTGGAACAGAAGATGATGGGTTTCAGAAGTTTCAAGTATGCCATCCAACCATGGTATATGATTCCTTTCCAACATTTTAAATTAAATGATTGTATGCTTCGATAGAGTAAAATGCTACATCATAGGTTTCATCCTTGTTTAAAGAAATAGAAATTTTAGTAATTTGTACCTAATAAAGATGAGGAGAAACATCCACTAAACCTCTTTTATTTTATAGGGAATTAGTGATGGTATTCCACTATTAAAGGCCATCATCCCCAAAAATCAGTCTCGTTCTTTTATGTCTCAAGGCAGCCCAGAATTACTGGTAAGTTGATGTTCACCTTTTCCACTCTGCCATGCCTATATCCATTACAACTTAGAAAAAAAATGAGGAAATAAATAAAATTTTGTAAAAGCTATTTTTTTTAAATAGAAAAAAAATGTTTGCAGAATTAATTTGACCAGCCGGGCTCGGTGGCTCAGCCTGTAATCCCGCGCCTTTGGGAGACTGAGGTGAGTGGATTGCCTGAGCCCGCGGGTTCGAGACTTCATGTCTACAATAAATCAAAAATTAGCCGGGCGTGGTAGCACGCGCCTGTAGTTCCAGATACTTCCGCTGAGGCGGAAGGATCGCCGGAGCCCAGCAGGTCGAGGCTGCGGTGGCCGGGAGCGGCCACTGCACACCAGTCTGGGTGACAGAGTGAGACTCCAACTTGGGG
>NW_007259878.1:259232-272931 GCF_000164805.1 Carlito syrichta
GCTGATTTTTTGATTTGTTGTAGAGATGAGGTCTCGCTGCCCAGGCGGGTCTCGAAACCGTGGGCTCAGGCAATCCTCTCACCTCGGCCTCCCAAAGGCGCGGGATTACAGGCTGAGCCACCGAGCCTGGCCTCAAGGAAATTTTATACAAGAAAAATAGGGGTTAACATTAAAATTTACTATAAAACTGTAATAATGATAAGAAGTGATCATATAAAATTTGAGATATACATGCAGAACACATAAGTGATTATTTTACATGAATTTTTATTTAATCCACCTAACAGTCTTGTGAGATAGGCAATATTATTATTTCCCTTGTACAGATAAGAAATTAAAACTCAGAGAAGTGTGTCTTACCCAAGGTTATAGAGTTAGCAAGTAAGGAATCTGGGACCTTGGCACATGGACCAAACTTATATCTGTTTTATTCTAATTTTGTCATTTACAAATGTTAAAACTGGAATATAACACAGTGAACAGTAGAGATTCTAGAATTAGACCTATTTTTGAAATTATTTATATTGTATTTGCTTAGAAAAAGTCTAGAGAGATATAAAAAGAATAATAGTGTTTCTTGAGTGGTGGAATTCGTGTGATTTTTCAGTTTTAATACTGTATTTTTTTTAAGTTACTGAGTTTCCTTTGTGGGGTAACCTGTTACTTTTATAATCGAGAGGGTAAAAAGCTTTTCATTTTGAGAAAGTATTCACTTATGACTGTCATTGCAGGTAGATCTTAACAGTTTATCGTAAGTTTTACTTGTGATTTATGTTCTAAGTGATATGTATTATATATTATATTTTTATGGGAAGATGCAAATCTGAATTTCCTCTGTCAGCTAATAGGTGCTAATAATCTTTGCGAAATCAGGAGGAAAAATATTCTTACTAAAGACATATATTGGACAACTTTTCTTACAATATAATAAACAATTTTTTCCATTTGAATTATTTTAAAGACTTTCTTAATTACTCTCATGTTTTAAGAACACAGTTCTACAGTATTCTCTAAGTGATAATTGGTAACATTATGTGAATGTCTGGTGATTCTCTACTGTGCTTTTTACTTTTTCATTTAATTGAGTCTCCCTGTGTTCTTTCCTAGATAACAGTGAGCATGAATCATGTTATTGGAACCCATGGTTGGCTGCCTTATGACAGAAACATTTCTAATTACTTCACATTCATCAAGGATCAAACTGTGACAAATCCAAAGTAAGTAAATGAATATTTAAGGCAAAACAGCTATAGCAAGTACCTTATTGCCAAGGGAAAAAAAATGATTAATGGATTCATGTCATTCTGAAAGTAATTTTTTTTGTTTTAATTTTTTTATTTTAAAGTTGTGGGGTACAAGTCACAGTTAAGTATACAAATGTTTATCATGCAGGTACCCTTGTTGATAGGGTATGTCCCTCCCCTCCCCTGGCAGTTTCCCACTACTGCCAATTCTACCCACCCCCAAAGTAATGTTTTGAAATCCCAATTTTCTCTTCTTTCTCCCTTCTTCCCCTCTGTCCTCTACCCACCCTTCCCCTCTTTATAAGTTATATCCTGACTTTATATTGGTTTAAATGCAAAACTTGATTTCCATATTATCATTCATGAAAACAAAAATTACATTAGGAATGGTAGATTTAATTGTCATTATATTCTACCTTACTACTTAAAATAAGACCTATATGTTCTATGTAATAAGAATTTAGTATTTACCTTAGTTATGATAGGGACTCCCAAAAAAACTGGAATTATCTTTTGAAGGGTGGACCCCGTACTGCAGGTGTGTTAGTGTTCCTGTAACTCATCAGCATCTGTGTAGCAGCTAGCGTTGCTGTGAGAGTCTGCGTTTGACTTCAGTGGATATTTTTTGTAGATTCTTTCAAGCACATTTGCTCATTTCATGATGGACAATTTATGAGCATACCTGCCCACACTGCACTGAGTGTTCAGCAATTTTTTACCAAAAATGGCATCACTCCTGTGCCCCACCCTCCCTATTCACTCAGTCACCCCCCAAGCAACTTTTTTTTTTGTTTCCTCCGATGATAAAAGTCCCCAAAGGGAAACATTTTTGTCATTGTGGAAGAGAAACAAAAAACACAGAAGCATTCAAAGGCACCCAAATTGACAAGTTCAGAAACTGTTTTGAATAGTGGAAAAAGCATCTTGACAGGTGTATTGTATCAAATGGAGAATACATTGAAGGTGACTGAAGTTTAAATATGTAAGAATAAATACATGATTTTTTTTTTTGAGTTGGAGTCTCACTCTGTCGCCCAGGCTGAAGGGCAGTGGCATGCTCATGGCCACCGCAGCCTCTGCCTGCTGGGCTCAGGCCTCAGCCTTCCAAGTAGCTGGAACTACAGCACGTACTACCACGCCCAGCCAAATTTTTGATTTACTGTAGAGATGAGGTCTCGCCAAATTGCCCAGGCTGGTCTCAAACCCCTGGGCTCAGGTAATCCTCTTGCCTCGGCCTCCCAAAGTGCTAGGATTACAGGCTTGAGCCACCACTCCTGGCCCATATTTTTTTATAAATAAATTCGGGGTTTTGGGAGGGCCCCTCTTCTTTTTTTTCCCCCCTTTTCCAGAAGTTACATTCTAAGTTAGGTGATGTTTCCCTTACTCTGAGTTTTTTTAGCTATATGTTTCCTTATAGTTTTTTCTAGTTAAAACACATTCAGTATTATTTTGAGGAGCAAATTGCCTCATATATTTGAAAATTATTTAAAGTGATATATCAGCCTGGCTTGGTGGCTCAGCCTGTAATCCCAGCACTTTGGGAGGCTGAGGTGAGTGGATTGCCTGAGCCCGCAGGTTCGAGACCTGCCTGGGCAACTTGGTGAGACCTCATCTCTACAATAAATAAAAAATTAACCGAGCGTGGTAGGGTGCGCCTGTACTTCCAGCTACTTGGAAGGCTGAGGCGGAAGGATCGCCGGAGCCCAGCAGGTTGAGGCTGCGGTGGCTGGGAGCGGCCACTGCACTCCAGTCTGGGTGACAGAGTGAGACTCCAACTCAAAAAAACTCCAAAAAACAAATAAAGTGACATATCATATTATCTTTTTTGTCTTCCTCAACTAGGATGAAACTCTATGAGATTAGCAGCAATGTCTTTTTTTCCTTTTTATCCCACATTTGGCTTAGTACTGTTGTGTTTTACAGAAAGCATATTCTGAGCAAATTAATGTTGAATAATAAAGTTCTAGAGCTGGAGTGTGAGAATTAGCCCTCATTTTCTTGTTGTTGCTGTTGTTTTTGGAGTCAGAGTCTCACTCTGTCGCCCAGGCTAGAGGGCAGTGGCATGCTCACAGCCACTCTAGCCTAGACCTACAGGGCTCAACTGATCTTTCTGCCTCAGCCTTCCAAGTAACTGGAAATACAGACATGCGCCACAGGCCCAGCTAATTTTTTTATTTATGGTAGAGATGAGTTCTCGCCAAGTTGCCCAGGCTGGTCTGCAACCCGTGGGCTCAGGCAATCCTCACACCAAAGTCCTGGGATGATATGTGTGAGCCAACGTACCCGGCCAGCCCTCATTTTCTGTACACACTGAAGGTCAATTAGTTATGTCTTTCTGCAGAATCTAGATTGGCTAAGCTCACAGGTATTTCACTTATAAGTTAATATAAGACTTTAACTAGTCTTCACCAGTCTTAGCTTCTTTATTCTTAGTATATTTTTATTTTATGAAAAATATGAATAAGTTAAGATTAATATATTCTCTTTTAGTCTTTAGCATTTATTAACAGATTTTTTTAATCAATATTTTTTATTATGATGTTGTGGGGTACAGTTAAGGGTTAGGTATACAAATATGCTTCATTTAGGCCCCCTTGTTGATAACAGGTGTCTCCCCGTCCCCAGACAGATGTTTACTACCATTAGTCCCACCCCCCTCCCCTCCCCCCATAGTTTCCCCCACCACTATCAGTCATTTTCTTATGGTAGTGCGTTGGATGTTCAAGGTCCACTATATGAGTGAGAACATGCGATACTCAGATCTTTGTTTCTGTGAGAGGTCACTCAGTATTATAGACCACAGATATTTCAAATAGGACATTTGGTACTTATTTTTTATTTCTCAGACTTAAGAAATAGTTTATATTGGTCTAAGTGATATTATAAAGAAAAGTCTAATGTTTAATTGTGTTTACAGAACTCAGCGTAGTATGAATGGTCCTTTTGCTCCAGGACTGGAGGTCACTTCTAAGCTATTTGTAGCGTCACATGATGCGAAGTTGCTCTTCAGTGCTGGACACTGGGATAATAGCATTCAAGTGATGTCACTTACAAAAGGCAAAATTATCTCCCACATCATTAGACATATGGGTAAGCATTAACTTTTTTCCCAAAAATACCACAAAATGTGTTTTTCTAACTATAAAATTGGTACATGTTTCTTATAAAGAACATTAAAGTTTACCTTTGAAGCTGAGTGAACTTTTTCAAAGTGCAGTATTATAAATATTTTAAGCTTTTAGAATATGTCATGTATTTTAGGCATACTAAAACACCATCTAAATCAAATACAGCTTTACAATGTCTGGAAAATGTTAGGCTAAGCTTTTTTTTAGAATTGACTGATAGAAATAAGAATTTTAAGTCAAAATGTTAATAAATCTATTGTCGTTAAATAAGATGTCATTTGGCCTATACTATGTTAACATTAAAGCATGGGCTGGGCTCAGTGGCTCAGTCTGTAATCCCAGCACTTTGGGAGGCCGAGGCAAGTGGATTGTCTGAGCCCATGAGTTTGAGACCATCCCGGGCAACTTGGCAAGACCTTGTGTCTACAATAAATAAAAAATTAGCCAGATGTGGTAGCACGTCCCTGTAGTTTCAGCTACTTGGAAGGCTGAGATGGAAGGATCGCCGAAGCCCAGCAAGTCGATGGTTGGGTGACTGTAAGTGTGCCACTGCACTCCAGCCTGTGTGACGGAGTGAGGCTTCAAAAAAAAAAAAAAAGTAAGGTATGACAGTATTAAAATTTGTTAAATGTAGTTTTAAATGGTACTTCTTAGTGTCTTCGTCTTCAATGTAAGAATAAAACACTAAGTGAATTTTTTTTCCAATAAACCTGTTGGGGACGGAAAATAGAGTTTGCTCCTAGTTTTGTACCAGTGACTCCTTAGATGTCACTAAGCTCTGCTGTTTATAGTTCAGGAAAAATATATTGTATATTGTGAATTTACAGTATAATCTGTACTGTTTTTCTTAAGGACAAAGAGCCTATAGGATTGTAATTCCCAATGGGAGTAGAAGGTGAATGGGGTTGGAGAGCAGAGAAGCGTATCAAATTTGGTTGGGAATCCATCAAACTATCTAACTTTCTTCCAAGATTCTGATAGTCATTTCCAATACCACACATCTACTCCTTTTGCTCAAAGAAGGGTGATCTCAAAGAAAACTCTCTTAGGTGATTTTGATACTGCTTCTTTCCTATGTCACTCTTTCCTAGTGCATTTCCAGTGCCATCTCTACATTCCTCCATGGGAGAATAACTGATTTGGTAATATTTTGAACATTAACAAAAATTGCCCTTAAAGTTCTGTTCTAATTGCTGGGCATAGTGACACACACCTGTAGTCCCAGCACTTTGGGAGGAGGAAGAGAGAGGATTGCCGGAACTCAGGAATTTGAGATCAACCTGGGCAACTTGGCGAAACATTGTCTCTACAATAAATAAAAAACTTAGCTGGGTGTGGTGGCATGCGCCTATAGTTCCAGCTACTTGGAAGGCTGAGGTAGAAGGATCGCCTGAGCCCAACAGGTCAAGGCTGCGGTAGCCATGAGCATGCCACTGCACTCCAGCCTGGGTGATAGAGTGAGACTCCATCTCAAAAAATAAGATAAAATAAAAATAAAGTTCTATTCTAGTCAAACCAAGCATTTCATTTTATTTAATCCTTTTTTTTTACAGATATTGTGACTTGCTTAGCTACAGATTACTGTGGAATACATTTGATTTCTGGCTCCAGAGATACTACATGTATGATATGGCAAATAACACAACAGGTAGTCAAAATTTTAAATACTCTTAAATATCCACCGTGACAATATTAGTAAGATGTGCTAATAGGGTATTGGATTCTTCTCTGCAGTGAATGACTGAGCTCCTTTACATTTCTTTTTTTAAAGTTGGCATCTCATTCTATAGCTCAGACTGGAGTGCAGTGGCATGATAGGCTTACCACAGCCTTGACCTTCTGGGCTCAGACAATCCTTCTGCATCAGCCTCCCAAGTAGTTGAGACTGCAGGCGTGTGCCACTATGCCTGACTAATTTTTTTTTTGTGGAGACAAGGCCTTGCTATGTTGCTTAAGCCTGTCTCAAACTTCTCGGCTCAAGCGATCCTCCCACCTCTGCCTCCCAAAGTGCTGGGATTATACACATGAGCCACCGTGCCCAGCCTACATTCTTTAACCTACTTTTTGTCCTGTTTTTCTCACTTCACTTTTTTCTTAGATTTCTTGCCTGGTTCATTACCTTATTACTTTCCAAAAATTCTTCCTTGTGAACTCTCTTAGGAACATGATAATTTTTTGTATTATCTTGTTAGCATAATAATATTCCTAAACTGGGCTCGGTGGCTCAGCCTGTTATCCCGTGCCGTTGGGAGGCTGAGGTGAGTGGATTGCCTGAGCCTGCGGATTCGAGACTCGCCTGGGCAGCGAGACCTCGTCTCTACAATTTAAAAAAAAAAAAAAAAATCAGCTGGACGTGGTAGCGCATACATGTAATTCCTGCTACTTGGAAGGCTGAGGCGGAAGGATCTCCGGAGCCCAGCAGGTTGAGGCTGCGGTGGCCGGGAGCAGCCACTGCACTCCAGTCTGGGCGACAGAGTGAGACTCCAACTCAAAAAAATAAATAAATAAAATAATAATAATAATAATATTAATATTCCAACTTTCTTGCTTGTGGGACTGATAGACATCATAAATTTATAATTTTCATCTACCTTATTGTAGTTTCATAATAATATTTGTCCAGTAAGTATCTTTTTTTCTTTATGGCTTCTGGATTTTCTACCTTGTTTAACATACTTTTTTCACTCTGAATGTATTAAAATACTATCTAAGCATCTTCTTTTGAAATTTTTTCTTGTTTTATTGCTTATTAATTTTTAATATAGTGATTATTTTTCTACATTTTCTAAGACTTTGTTTATTTCATTTTTTTTTTGGAGCTGGAGTCTCACTCTGTCATCCAGGCAGGAGTACAATGGCGTGCTCACAGCCACTGCAGCCTCTACCTATTGAGCTCAGGTGATCCTTCCACCTCAGTCTTCCAAGTAGCTGGAAGTACAGGTGTGTGCTACCACGTCCAGCTGATTTCCCCCCCCACCTTGGCCTCCCAAAGTGTGGGATTACAGGCTTGAGCTCCCAGCCGACTTTATTTATTTCTAAATAGAAAGTCATTTATGTAAACATAAATTGTTAAGTAAGCCACCTCTTCCCACTGCATTGGATCTTTTTCTAGCCTTCCCATTGTTTTTTTTTTTTTTTTTTTTTTTTTTTTTTTTGAGTTGGAGTCTCACTCTGTTGCCCAGACTGGAGTGCAGTGGCCGCTCCCGGCCACCGCAGCCTCGACCTGCTGGGCTCCAGCGATCCTTCCGCCTCAGCCTTCGAAGTAGCTAGAACTACAGGCGTGCGCTACCATGCCCGGCTAATTTTTGATTTACAGTAGAGATGAGGTCTCGCCAAGTTGCCCAGGTGGGTCTCGAACCCGCGGGCTCAGACAATTCACTCACCTCAGCCTCCCAAGGCGCGGGATTACAGGCTGAGCCACCGAGCCCAGCTAGCCTTCCCATTCTTTTACACTTGCCTATTTTTTTTAAGTCAATACCAAATGTTTTTATTTTAGTAATTTAATATTTGGTAAGGCAGATTCCCCTGTCATTGTCTTCCCCTGTCATTGTGTTAACTATAAAGTTAAAATGCCCCAAGCATGGTGGCTCCTGTCTGTAATCCCAGCGCTTTGGGAAGCTCAGGAGGGACGATCACTTGAGCCCAGGAGTTCAAAACCAGCCTGAGCAACATAGTGAGACCTCATCACTACAAAAAATTAAAAAATTAGCTCGGTGTGGTACTGCCCCAGCTACGTGGGACGCAGAGGTGGAAGTATACCTTGAGCCTAAGAAGACAAGGCTGTGGTGAGCTGTGGAGTGCCACTGTACTCCAGCCTGGGCAACAAATGAGACTCTAACCAAAAAAAAAAAAACAAAAGTAAAGTCAAAATGTTCTCAGTTACTTTCATAGGTAATTGATTCTCTCATATAAACTTTAAAAATATTTTAACCATATTATCCTTTAAAAACTTCATTTTAATCTTACTGAAATTATATTTAATTGATATGTTAATTTGGTATATTTTTATAAGTATTTATATCCAGAAATAGAAAATATCATGTCATGTTTATTTCAGGTATTTTTTATGTCCCTTGATAAAATTTTTTATAACTTTTAATTTAAGTTTTATACTTTGTTATATTTATTTGAAATTATATTTTCATTAGTTTTGGTGACTTTTAAAATCAATTTTATTCCTTTTTTTTTTTTGAGTTGGTGTCTCACTCTGTTGCCCATGCTGGAGTGCAGTGGCATACTCAAGGCCGCCACAGCCTTGACCTACTGGGCTCAGATGGTCCTTCTGCCTCAGCCTTCCAAATAGCTGGAACTACAAGCACGTACCACCATGCCCAGCTAATTTTTTTATTTATTGTAGAGATGAGGTCTCGCCAAGGTGCCAAGGCTGGTCTTGAATCCATGGGCCTAGACAATCCTCTCATCTCAGCCTCCCAAAGTGCAGGGATTACAGGCGTGAGCCACCACACCTGGCCTCAATTTTATTTCTAATTGATTGTCGCTAGTATAAAGAAAAGCTATGAGCCGGGCTCAGTGGCTCAGCCTGTAATCCCGTGCCTTTGGAAGGCTGAGGTGAGTGGATTGCCTAAGCCCGCGGGTTCGAGACCCACCTGGGCAGGCGAGACCTCATCTCTACAATAAATCAAAAAAATTAGCTGGGCGTGGTAGCGTGCGCCTGTAGTTCCAGCTACTTGGAAGGCTGAGGCAGAAAGACCGCCGGAGCCCAGCAGGTTGAGGCTGTGGTGGCCGGGAGTGGCCACTGCACTCCGGTCTTGGTGACAGTGAGACTCCAACTCAAAAAAAAAAAAAAGAAAAGATATGTGGTGATTTGATTTATTTCTGTATCATTATTTTATATTCAATTACTTTACTATATGTTATCAGTTCTCTTGGTTATTCATATTTCTTGGATTTTCTGAGAATAAGGTAGATATATAATCATATGATCTGAAAATAAAGATATTTTATTTACTTTTTTTATATACTAATTATTTCACTTTCTTATCTTACTACATTTTTCACTAATGCAATAAAAAGGTGAGCATTCCTGCCTTACATGTGATTTTGATGAAAGTACCTTCACTGTTTTCCCATTTAGTATAGTATAGTACTTGCTGTTGAGGTCCACTAGCTGTGTTTTTCACATTTAAGTAGTAAGCCTCATTTTATTTATTTTTTCTATTGGTATCTTTTTAGTTTCAATGAAATTTCAAACAAGAAAATGTTGTAAAAATGGTATGTTTTATACCATTTGTCTTAACAATCTCTCTCAGTATCACCCTCCTTTTTTTTTTTACTGAACCATTTAAAAGTTGGAGACATCAGTCATTTTGTTTTACTCCTAAACAGGTCAGTATGTGTTTTCTAATAAGAAAGACAATCTTGTACATTTGTACAAGATTTTTACAGTTCAAGTATCAAAATCAGAATGTTTAACAGTGATATAATACTATTATCTATTCCACAGTCCGTGCTCTGATTTTTGTCAGTATTTCCAGTAATGTCCTTTACAGCTATTTTTCCCAGTTTCTTTTTTTACTTATAGCTTTCAATTTATATTTTTATTACTTTTGGTGACTTTTAAAATCAATTTTCTTTCTTTCTTTTTTTTTTTTTTGAGTTTGATTCTCACTCTGTTCGCCCAGGCTGGAGTACAGTGGCATACTCAAGGCCACCACAGCCTTGACCTGCTGGGCTCAGATGATCCTTCTTGATGTGATGATGTATTACATTGAGAAATTTCCTAGATTTGAACCATCCTTGAATTTTTGTAATAAGCCCACATAATATATGGTGTATTGTTATTACATTTTACTGCTGTATTTTATTTTCCAATGCTTAAATTATTTATCTGTCCTTAAATGAAATAAACCTGTTTTGTTCTTTATCTTAGTTAGTATTGGATTGTGAAGTCTTTATACAGTGAATTTGGGAAGGATTCTTTTTTCTCTGTAACTAGAATTCTTGAATTGCATGGAATTACCTGATTTTATTTGTTTTGTTTTTTTCTTTTTTTGAGTTGGAGTCTCACTGTCGCCCAGACTGGAGTGCAGTGGCTGCTCCCGGCCACCACAGCCTCGGCCTGCTGGGCTCCGGTGATCCTTTCACCTCAGCCTTCCGAGTAGCCGGAATTACAGGCGCGTGCTACCACGTCTGGCTAATTTTTTGATTTTATTGTAGAGATGAGGTCTTGTCTGCCCAGGCAGGTCTGGAACCCATGGGCTCAGGCAATCCACTTACTTCATCCTCCCAAAGGCGTGGGATTACAGGCTGAGCCACAGAGCCCAGCTTAATTTTTGATTTATTGTAGAGATAAGGTCTCACCAAGTTGCCCAGGTGGGTCTCGAACCTGCGGGCTCAGGCAATCCACTCATCTCAACCTCCCAAAGGCGCGGGATTACAGGCTGAGCCACCGACCCCGGCTGGAATTACCTAATTTTAAAAAGTTAAATAGAGCATACTAAGTGTTCAGACTGAGGCTGATAGGAGAAGACGAATGTGTCTCAGGTAGTAGAGTGACAAAGGGAATTCATGCACACTGTATAGTACAGGTAGAAGATCTGAGCAGATTTGTCTAGGATAAATATGAATAAAATTAATAACATGGCAACTATTTAAATGTTTCATAGTTTATAAAGTAACATATAAACAAAGCATGGTAAAGACATGAAGAAGAAAGAATCTTCTGGAAGATAACTCAATGACGGTGATTTTTTGCAATAAAAATTGTGTCATTAGGAAACGCAGTAAGAATAGCAACTCAGGCCGGGCTCGGTGGCTCAACCTGTAATCCCAGCATTTTGGGAGGCCAAGGTGAGTGAATTGCCTGAGCCCGCGGGTTCGAGACCCGCCTGGGCAACTTGACAAGACCTCATCTCTACAACAAATCAAAAATTAGTGGGGCATGGTAGTGTGCGCCTGTATTTTCAGCTACTTGGAAGGCTGAGGCGGAAGGATCACCGGAGCCCAGTAGGTGGAGGCTACAGTGGCCGGGAGCGGCCACTGCACTCCAGTCTGGGCAAGAGTGAGACTCCAACTCAAAAAAAAAAAGAATAGCAATTCAATAAAATAGGAAATGATAAAATAGCATAATAAGATGAAAATGGAAGTTACAGGAAAATCATAGGAAGATTAAAACCAATACTGCTACAAACATAAAGAAACTCAAAACCAAAACAGCAAGAAGCAAATTTGATGTGGCTGCAAACCGACTTAATGGCATAGGGAAAAAAAGACAAAGTGAATACAAATGAAAAAACTGACTTTAAAGCAATTAGAGAAAAAAATGATAGCTGTAGAAGTGAAAGACAAATTAGCATAAAGATAATTAATGTCCCTGAAGTAGGGACTCCAATAAATGAAAAAGGAAGTTAAGGAAGACTAAATCCATAGATTAAAAGAGGAAATAACGTGCCTGGAAGAATTAATCCGGACAATCAACTTTGACACCATCCAGATTAAGTTTTGAGCTTCAAAAGATTTAGAATAATTTGGTAGTCCAAGGAGAAACATAAGAACAATTACTACTGTGAGTAGACTGAGTGATAAAAAAAACTATGTGCAATGCTAGTTTGTGATTAGAACGTTTAAATGTAGTATAAGCCTTGTTAAGAAAAAAAAAAGAGGAAGCGAGAAAGCATTTATACTTTTGCTTTTCTGTTTTAATATTAGGGAGGTGTTCCTATGGGTTTAGCATCTAAACCTTTCCAGATTCTTTATGGACATACTGATGAGGTATTGAGTGTCGGCATCAGCACTGAGTTGGACATGGCAGTGTCAGGATCAAGGGTAAGATTTTATCTTTAAGAAATATATATGTTTTACAAACTTAGTAGCAACATTTATATCAAATAAGTTTGTTAGGGAAAACGGTAAAAGTACAGAAATACCGTATTTGTATAGGACTTTGCAAAAGTGGAATAATTTAGAAAGCCAAAACTTAGAGACTTGGCGATTTTATTGATTTTGTTAGTAAAGGAGAAAGACCAGTATAAGAAATACAATAATTGGTGAGACTTCATCTCTGCAATAAATCATTTACAAAAAAAGGAAGTACAATATTATGTGAAATTTCAAGATTGGAATGTTTCCTAAGGTATGTGCATCCTTTATGGACTAATCATTTTCTCTGTTCTTGTCCTACTTTCTTTATTTGGCCCACTCTGCTTTTTTTTCTTATTTGCTATTCTTTTCCTTTGCCTTTTAAATTTTCTGTTATTTTCTATATTTAGGATGGAACTGTGATTATACATACCATTCAGAAAGGTCAGTACATGAGGACTTTACGACCACCTTGTGAGAGTTCTCTGTCCCTGACCATTCCCAATTTGGCTATATCTTGGGAAGGGCATATTGTCATCTACTCCAGCATTGAAGAACAGACCACCGTCAAGGTATATAATCTTTCATGCAGTGAGGATAGACTACCAATAGTGTGTCTTTTCCTTTCCACATTATATATAAGGCATTTTGAAAAAGGAAAGAATATCATATTTTAATGAGAATGTTCTCCTTTTATCATTCAGTTGTTCATTTCTTACCATTCGATGGACTTTTACCACAATCTTATCCTCACCTTAGTATTTTATTTTAGGGATTTTTATTGGCATGTCTAATATATGATTTCAAAATAATATTATTATTATTTTTTTGAGTTGGAGTCTCACTGTAGCCCAGACTGGAGTGCAGTGGCCGCTCCCCGCCACCGCAACCTCAACCTGCTGGGCTCCGGCGATCCTTCCGCCTCAGCCTTCCAAGTAGCTGGAACTACAGGTGCACGCTACCATGCCCGGCTAATTTTTTTGATTTCTTGTAGAGATGAGGTCTTGCCTGCCCAGGCGGGTCTCGAACCCGCGGGCTCAGACAATCCACTCACCTCAGCCTCCCAAAGGTACGGGATTACAGGCTGGGCCACCGAACCCGGCTTAAAATAATTTTTAATTATATGAGACTTCATAAGGTTAAGTTGAAAGTGAAAATGAAAGCCGGACACTGTGACTCAAGCCTGTAATCCCAGCACTTTGGGGGGCCGAAGCGAGAGGATTGCCTGAGTACAGGTGTTCGAGACCAGCCTAGGCAACTTGGTGAGACCTCGTCTCTACAATAAATCAAAAAATTAAATGGGTGTGGTGGTACATACCTGTAGTTCGAGCTGCTTGGCAGGTTGATGTGGAAGGATCCCCTGAACCCAGCATGTTGAGGCTGCAGTGGCCATGAGCATGCCCCTGCACTCCAGCCTGGGCAATAGAGTGAGTCTCCAGCTCAAAAACCAAAAACAAAAAAAAGACCATGAAAAGGATAGCCAAGTTAAATTCTTTTTTTTTTTTTTTT
>NW_007259878.1:273212-277848 GCF_000164805.1 Carlito syrichta
TCACCTGCTGGGCTCTGGCGATCCTTCCGCCTCAGCCTTCCAAGTAGCCGGAATTACAGGCATGCACCACCACACCCGGCTGATTTTTCGATTTATTGTAGAGATGAGGTCTCACTGCCCAGGCGGGTCTCGAACCCGCGAGCTCAGGCAATCCACTCACCTCAGCCTCCCAAAGGCGCGGGATTACAGGCTGAGCCACCGAGCCCGGCTTTTTGTGCAGAGGCAGGGTGTAAATAAGCAAGCCCTGGATTTCATATATTTATTTCCTTTCAGTGATAACTTTTTAAATGTTAAGAGTATCTGTTTTCTTTTGTTCTAAGAATGTATGCTTTTTTTTTTTTTACTGAATAAGAATTTAGTATTTCTTTGGAGGGAGTGAGATTTCTTTTTTAATACTTATTTCACAATCTGATTTGCAATCACTTTAATAATATTGCCTACACACTTTGTCTTTAAATGTAAGCATAGTTTTACTCTAAAATTTTAAACGAAATAATTATTCTGTTACAGTCAGAGTTTTAACTGACAATATGAAATTCAGTTTTATTTAAGATTGTTAAATGTTTTTCATCAACTCTCTGCAGGATAAGAATGCATTACATCTGTTTTCTGTAAATGGAAAGTATCTAGGATCTCAAGTCTTGAAGGAACAAGTTTCAGATATATGTATAATTGGAGAACACATTGTCACAGGCAGCTTACAAGGATTTCTGTCTATAAGAGATCTCCACAGGTAAATAATAAAAATTACTGAAATATCACTTAAGAAAAGGTAAGTCGGGCTCGGTGGCTCAGCCTGTAACCCCACGCTGTGGGAGGCTGAGGTGAGTGGATTACCTGAGTCCACGTGTTCGGGACCCACCTAGGCAACTGTACAATAAATCAAAAATTAGCCGGGTATGGTAGCGCGCACCTGTAGTTCCAGCTACTTGGAAGGCTGAGGCGGAAGGATCGCTGAGCCCAGCAGGTCGAGGCTGCGGTGGCCGGGAGTGGCCACTGCACTCCAGTCTGGGTGACGAGAGTGAGATTCCAACTCAAAAAAAAGAAAGAAAGAAAAAGTAGCAGTGCTTCTAGTCTAGAGTGGAAATTAGGAATTTAAGATTTTGAATATTTTAGTTTAACATTTATTGTTTAAAAATGCTTCTTTTGTCATCTATGGAAAAACTGGGGAAGCTAAAGTAAATGAAATGTATATATTATTCCGTCTTATATATGCATAGGTAAGTACTGTGCTGCTTACTCAGAAGAATTGACTTTGAACCAGGTGCAGTGGCTCACACCTGTAATTCCAGCACTTTGGGAGGCTGAGGTGAGAGGATTGCCTGAGCCCAGGGTTCAAAACCATCAACAGTGTGAGACTCCAACTAAAAAAAAAAAAAAAAAATAGAGCCAAGCACAATGGCTCAAACCTGTAATCCCAACACTTTGGGAGGCCGAGGTGAGAGAATTGCCTGAGTCTAGGAGTTCAAGACCAGCCAGGGCAACTTAGACCTCATCTCTACAGCAAATCAAAAAATTAGCCAGGCGTGGTGGCTTGCGCCTGTAGTTCCAGCTACTTGAAAGGCCGAGGCTGAGGTATCACTTGAGCCCAGCAGATGGTGGCCGCAGTGGCCGTGAGAGTGCCACTGCACTCTAGCCTGGGCAACATAGTAAGACTCCAACTCAAAAAAGAAAACTAAATTATATGATACCAGTTATATGTGCAAGAGGAGTTTTGAAGACATTAAGAATTACTGTGAATCTGACTAATCAGAGGATCCTTGAAATAGAAATTGAAAGAGGGAGGGAGGAATTGAAATGAAGATAAAAAGAGGGAGGGCCTTCTTTTGGAGGTGGGAGATAGGCAAGTTGTGGGAAAACAAAGCATAAAAACACAGGGACAGCAATGAGTATGGCATGTACTGTGCAGAGTTTCAGGCATACGGTCAGTGCAAATGTCCACTGATTACCTGAGACTCACAGAATGGTGATGGGTGCAATAACTTTATTTCCACCGGTTTTACGAAGGATACTAAGGACAAGAATCTAGTTAATATCCACATAGAATCCTCCCTGTTTTCCTTTATCTCTCACTTTCCCTTTACTTCCACCAGCATTCCTTTTTAAAAGGCTCTTAGAGGATATTTGCCTCAGATAAATGATGTTTATTAATAAGATGTAAAAATATGGTCTCATTATAGAGTGGATTGGAAGATTGAATAAAATGAATAAGTTTCTCTATAAAATAAGGAAAATAATTTTATATATTAGGTTGATGGTTCTTTATTAACATTTGATTATATATGGTTAGAAGAAAAATAGATGTTGAGAATAGAGGGAAAAGTCTATTTAATCTACTTAATATCTTAAGTAATGCCATAAATGTGGACCCTTGTGTAAGTCACTTAGACTTTCTGTACCCAAATTTTCACATCTATCTATAAAATTAGAATGCAGAACTATATGTTATTTTCCAGGTATAAAGTTCTGTGAATACATTATAAATTCATGTATTTATGTCTGTATTTTTTATTTCTCTTCTAGCTTGAATCTCAGCGTCAACCCATTAGCCATGCGATTGCCTATTCACTGTGTTTGTGTAACCAAAGAATACAGCCATATTCTTGTAGGTTTAGAAGATGGCAAATTGATTGTAGTGGGTGTTGGCAAGCCAGCTGAGGTAAAAATCTAACATCAGTTAATTTCACTTCTCATACTATTGGAAATTCCTTTGCTTCCCTTTCATTCCAGCTGAACCAGAGTCTCTATTATAGATAAGCAAGTTAAAAAGCAAATTTCATTTTTCAAAGAGCAGTAAATGAAAAGAGAGGATAAAGAAAACTCTTCAAGAGTGATGTTTATATTATGATATGAGTGAAAGCACACATTTAGCAGTTCCCCTCTGCCATTCAATCTGAATGAGAAAAATCTTATTCGAAATTTAGATTTAAAACCACTACTTGAACCGGGTGTGGTGGCTCACACCTGTAATCCCAGCACTTTGGGAGGCAAAGGCGAGAGGATTGCCTGAGTACAGAGGTTTGAGACCAGCGTGGTCAACATGGTGGGACCTCATCTCTACAATAAAATCAAAAAATTAGCTAGGCGTGGTGGCATGTGCCTATGGTTCCAGCTACTTGGAAGGGTGAGGTGGAAAGATTGCCTGAGCCCAGTAAGTTGAGGTTGCAGTGGCCGTAGCATGCCACTGCACTCTAGCCTGGGTGAAAGAATGAGACTCCAACTCAAAAGAAAAAAGAAAAGAAATTGAAAAAAAAAAAAGCAAAAACAAACAAAAAAGACGACTACTTGGATTTTTAATACATAAAAGTCTTTTTAAAAAATGAAATATAGGCAGCCTATAATCCCAGCACTTTGGGAGGCCCAGGCGAGGGGATTGCTTGTGCCCGCAGGTTCGAGATCAGCCCAGCCAACTTGACAAGACCTCATCTCTGCAATAAATAAAAAACTAGCTGGGTGTGGTAGCACGCACCTTAGTTCCAACTACTTGGAAGGCTGAGGGAAGGATCACCTGAGCCCAGCAAGTTGATGCTGGGGTGGCTGTGAGTGTGCCACTGCACTCCAGCCTGGGTGACAGAGTAAGATGCCAACTCAAAAATGAAAAGAAAGAAAGAAATATAGGAGCTGGATGCAATGGCTCATGCCTGTAATCCCAGCACTTTGGGAGGCTAAGGTGGGAGGATTGCCCAAACCTAGGGCTTCGAGACCAGCCTGAGCAACATGGACAGACCTGGTATCTAAAACAAATTTTTAAAAAAATTAGCCAGGCATGGTGGCACATGCCTGTGGTTCCAGCTACTTGGAAGGCTGAGGCAAAAGGATCATCTGAGCCCAGCAAGTTGAGGCTACAGTGACCATGATGAACCTGGTCAACAGAAAGAGACCCCAACTCAAAAAAAAATGTAGGTTCAAACAATAAAAGTACTTTAACAAATACCCTGAATAACTCACGTTAGTTGACCTTTTGCTAAAACATCATTTTTTACTTGTAACTATAAATATCCCTATATAATGTGCTTATTCTCACTGAGATTTCCATAGTTAAATTTACTTGCTACTGGTTTATCAATTAATGAATATTTAGAGATTGTAAATCTAACTCTTGTTTGTAGGAAAACTTACTGACTATACTCCAGGTAATTTAGTGATTCTTCCAAATTATTTTATTACATAGAATTAAATTAAACATAAATGTTTTTGAGTCAGCACTGGTCTTTTCTGAGAAATCTAACAATATAGCATCTGAAGAGGTTATTTCATGGGAAGAAATTACTATCATACAATCAGTGGTTATAATAAATATGTTATATTTCATAGGACTCTTTGTTTTATAAATATTTTAACTTTTTTTAGCTGTTATACTTATTTCTCAGGATATTATTTTAGCAAAAAATAGGTCTTATTAAAGTGATTGCAACATTAGTTTCAGATGTAACATTCCCCCAAGCAATATCAACAACTCTGTATCTCAGCATTTCACTTTTACTTAAAACTTTTTTTTTTTTTTTTTTGAGTTGGAGTCTCACTCTGTCACCCAGACTGGAGTGTAGTGGCCGCTCCCAGCCACTGCAGCCTCGACCTGCTGGGCTCCGGCGATCCTTCCGCCTCAGCCTTCCGAGTAGTCGGAATTACAGGCGCA
>NW_007259878.1:277868-292722 GCF_000164805.1 Carlito syrichta
AGGCGCATGCTACCACGCCTGGCTGATTTTTGATTTATTGTAGAGATGAGGTCTCGCCAATTTGCCCAGGCAGGTCTTGAACCCACGGGCTCAGGCAGTCCACTCACCTGAGCCTCCCAAGGCGCAGGATTACAGGCTAAACCACCATACTTAAAACATTTTAAGCACGTTGCCATTTTACACTGAGTTTCTTGATTAATAAATGTCTCAGATAAATGCTACCCTCTTATCTTCTACTAATGTGAGGATTATGTAAGAACTCTGCACAAAGCCAGATGTGTTAGATCACACCTGTAATTCTAATAGAAGGATCACTTGAACCCAAGAGTCTGAGACCAGCCTGGTCAATATAATGAGACTTGGTATAAAAAAAAAAATTAAAAATTAGCTGGGTGTGGCCAAGTATAACTATAGTCCCAGCTACTTGAGAGGCTGAGGTGAGAGGATTGATTGAGCCCAGGAGTTTAAGGCTTGCAGTGAATTATGATTGTATCACTACATTCCAGCCAACAGGGCAACAGGGGAATAAGACCCCCAGAAAAAGGAAAGAAAAAGACAAAAACACTGTTCAGACTTTACTCTTTGAGTGCATTTTAATTTCTTTTGTTTACTCAACTGCCCTTTTGTGTTTTGATTTGTTTTGTTTTGAGTTAGAGTCTCAACCCTGTTGCCCAGGCTGAAGTGCAATGGCACGCTCACAGCCACCACAGCCTTGACCCACTGGGCTCAGGTGATCCTTCCACCACAGCATTCCAAGTAGCTGGAACTACAGGCGCATGCTACCTTGCCAGTCTTATTTTTATTTATTTATTTATTTTTTTGTTTTTTGAGTTGGAGTCTCACTCTGTCGCCCAGACTGGAGTGCAGTGGCCACTTCTGGCCACTGCAGCCTCGCCTGCTGGGCGCAGGCAATCCTTCCACCTCAGCCTTCCAAGTAGCTGGAACTACAGGCGTGCGCTACCACGCCCGGCTCATTTTTTTGATTTTATTGTAGAGATGAGGTCTCACCAAGTTGCCCAGGTGGGTCTCGAACCCGCGGGCTCAGGCAATCCACTCACCTCAGCCTCCCAAAGGCGTGGGATTACAGTCTGAGCCACCGAGCCTGGCTTATTTTGTTATTTATTGTAGATACAAGGTCTCATCAAGTTGCCCAGGCTGGTCTCAAACCCCTGAGCTCAGGCAATCCTCTCACCTCGGCCTCCCAAAGTGTTGAGATTACAGGCTTTAGCCACCATGCCTGGCCTCAACTGCCTTTTAAATTTGCTTGCCCTCCTCCCACCTTAGGTAAGTTTCTGATTTTACTGAATTTTTTAAATTGAAATGACCATACTATGCATACATTTTATTTTAAAAATTGATTGTAAAAAGCCCCTAAGAAGCTTTATTTTATAGAACTAAATTAATGTTTTGTAATATTATTAAGTTTGGTAATTTGCCCTCATTGAGAGATTTATGTAATCTACAAAACATAAAATCTATGTTATGTATAGTGTGTGTGTGGAGGTACAGAATTATTTTTTGGAGAGTAGGCCCCTTTTAGTACAGGCTTCCTCTGCTAGATAAGTGTTCTTGGAATCCATTGGCATCAGTGTACCATGTAGTGTTGTGACAGGCTGCATTAAGCTTCAGTGAATATTTTCATGGAGATTCTGTCAACATGTTTGCCCATTTCATGATGAGTGATTTACGAGCACAACTGCCTACACCGCACTGAGTGTTCAGAAGTTTTTGACCCAAAATGGCATGACCCTCGTATCCCATCCTCCCTAATCACCCGATCTTTCCCATCAACTTTTATTGTTTCCCTGGATGAGAAAAGTCATCAAAGGGAAACATTTTGCCGATGTGGAAGAGATGAAACAAAAAATGGGAGAAGAACTAAAAGATGTGACAAAATAGCCAGGCTCGGTGGCTCAGCCTGTAATCCCGCGCCTTTGGGAGGCTGAGGTGAATGGATTGCCTGAGCCCGCGGGTTCAAGACCCGCCTGGGCGGCAAGACCTCATCTCTGCAATAAATCAAAAAAATCAACCGAGCCTGGTAGCGCATGCCTGTAATTCCGGCTACTCGGAAGGCTGAGGCGGAAGGATTGCCGGAGCCCAGCAGGTCGAGGCTGCGGTGGCGGGGAGCGGCCACTGCACTCCAGTCTGGGCGACAGAGTGAGACTCCAACTGAAAAAAAAAAAAAAAAAGATGTGACAAAATGGACATGTTCAAAAACTGTTTTGTTTTGAGCAGTGGATAAAGCATCTCAGTTGGTGTAATGTGTCAAATGGAGAGTACTGTGAAAGATTAAACGTGAAAAAAAAATATATGTATATATTTTTTTTAGTCATAGTCTTACTGTTGCCTAGGCTGAAGTGCAGTGGCATGATCACGGGTCACTGTAGCCTCAACCTCCTGGGCTCAGGCAATTCTTCACTTCAGCCTTCCAAATAGCTGGGACTACAGGCCACCTTGCCACCCAGCTAATTTCTTGATTTATTGTAGAAATGAGGGTTCACTTAGTTTCCCTGGCTGGTCTTGAACCCCTGGGCACAGGCAGTCCTCTTGCTTTCTCACCTCCCAAAGGACTGGGATTATAGGTGTGAACCATCACATTCAGCCTAATACACAATTTTTTAAAAAAACAATGAGTTTTTTGGGGGTATTTCTCATATGTGTGTTGTATATATGAGAATTGTTACATGAAAGTGTTTTTGATCTGTTTTACCTCTATCGATGTATCAGGCTGGGCGTGGTGGCTTACACCTGTAGTCCCAGCTCTTTTGAGAGGCTGAGGTGGGAGAATCACTTGGGCCCAGTAGTTCAAGACTAGCCCAGGCAACATAGTGAGACCTTGTCTCTACACAAAGTAAAAAAAAATAAGTCAGGTTTATTTTTGGCACACGCTCATAGTCCCAGCTTTAGTCTCAGATACTGGGGAGGTTGAGGTGGAATGATCTCCTGAGCCCAGGAAGTTGGGGTTGTGGTGAAAATTGTGCCACTGCACACCAGCCTGGTCAACAGAGTGAGACTCTGACTTGGAAAAAAAAAAAGGATGTGTTGGCTAAATTACATATCTTCATTAGTAAATTGAGTACTTAGTGTCATGCATAATTAAAAATGTAACTCATATATATATGACTGTGTAGAATATGAAATAAATCAAAATTTATCAACACATTTCAAAATCTATTTTCACTTAAAACATCAAAATCTTGATTAACATATATTAAGTTATATACCAGTCTTATGTATTATTCTGTCAGTATGAAATTCTTGTTTACAAATCAGATGGTAAGGTAATAATGTTGCATAAAATACAACTGGAAATAAAAATGCAAAACAAACATGCCACAGCCATTAGTATCTTTGTATGAGGCTTGTCTTTTTGTGTTTTGTTTTATTTTGTTTTTGAATCAGAGTCTTACTCCGTTGCCCAGATATAAGTACAGTGGCACAATTACGGTTGTCACCGCCTTGATCTTCTGTGCTCAGGTTATCCTTCTATCTCGGCCTTCCAAATAACTGGGACTATAGGCATGTGCCACCATGCCCAGCTAATTTTTTTGATGAGGTCTCACCATGTTCCCCAGGCTGGTCTCAAACCCCTGGGCTCAGTCAGTCTTCTCCCCTCAGCCTCCCAAAGTGTTGGGATTACAGGCATGAGCCACTGTGCCCAGCCAAAGCTTGTCTTTTAGCAGTCCAATAAATGTATATCCAAAAAGTGACCATTAAAAAAGGGTGGAAGAGGAATCACCATTAAAAATAGACTGCACTTGGGAAAATAATTACAAAAGATCATGGATTTTATTGCCATACCTAGATGTGTAAACACTTTTAAAGGACTTTTATTCACTGATTCAATTAATATTTGTTAATATTGTTATATGCTGGGGAAGGTGATAGATGCTGCAAATTTAATGGTGAACAAAATATGACTCTTACCTTCAAATGTAAGAATGCTTTGCTATTCTTATTTTCTAAATTGCTTTTCATCCTATGATTAAATATTTTTTGAAAATCTTATCAAAATTTTTTAAAATTTATTTTCATCAAAGCATTTTACTTTCTTATCCTTATGGTTAGCATTAATTGGACTGCAAATACAAGAAAAGAAAATTCCCAAATCTGTATGTCTTGTTTTAAGTATAGTTTGAGTTTATTTTAATGAAGCTGGGACAGTTAATTTTTACATTTACACGTTGGCCTTAGAACTTTCTAAAATGATAGACATAATTAATGTAGAGGTCTTTTGTTATTAATCAATAATCTTTAAAATGTTAATCTGCTAACAAAATGCATTTCTTCTGCACTATACAAAATCAGTGTCTTATATATCAATTTCATTCTTTTTTTTTAACATTTACTCTTTATTTCTCTGGATTACTTTAAACAGATGCGTTCAAGTCAACTTTCTCGAAAGCTGTGGGGATCTAGCAAGCGGCTCAGCCAGATATCAGCTGGAGAAACTGAATATAATACTCAAGAGTCCAAGTGATGATTATTTCCAACTTCTGTCATGGATATCTGAAACTTGATTGATTACTTTGTCACTTTAACTATATCTCTCAACTGTCTGAAATGCTGCAAGGGTTTTATCCCTGAAAATCATTTGGGGATTGCCAAAATTTGCTATGGCATATATAAGTACATAAATTGTATTATTATCCACTTTTTAAACTTCTGGTTAACGTTAATGAATCTATTCTTATGAACTAATTATTGGTCTCCACTAAGATGGATTCGAGAAAATCCATTTGATTCAGTTTAGAAGCCCATTTCTAAAGACCATTATATCCATTTTAAAAAACAAAGTTCTAAAATGAAATTAGGTTCAGTTGGCTTGTTATTCTAAATGGCAAAATGTAAGGTATATCTAATTAAAAGAGTACAGATAATGGGACAGTTGAGAGACCTGTCTTTAAACATCTTTAGTTAATAATTTTCTTATTTATTGAGTACCATATAAAAATATATCAATTTATTTATGAAACTCCTGATTGGAAGTAATATTTTAAAGGCATTTGCTGCACAATTGGATTTTCAAAACGCAGTAAAAGCTCCAGGTTTGCATAGTAAGATTAAAATAAGGATATCAAAACTGGTACATTAGCTAATTCCATTATTACTTAGCATGTTACTAATGAGAGCTTACTAAGATGTATTATTATCCTTTAGTAATAAAAATTGAGTAGGAAAAAAGAGATTAGGAATGCATTCTATGGAAGTATTTCATTAATAATATAATTAAGCAAAAATGCTCATTATGATTTTGACAGATGGGTTCTTTAGCATCTGTGGCACAATTTACATTTGCAAAGTTCAAAATCTCTTGGCAAATACTATGTTTTCTTCTGTTAATTAAAAGAGTTAGCAGTAATACTCAAATATATTACATTTGTACTTATTATATCTGTGTGATTGATGATTGAGTTGAAGAGATATACATACTTTGGCAGTCATTTAGATATAGTAATTTTAAAAAAGTTTCTATTTCATGTTATGTGCATCTTTTAGGATTACAGCTTATTTTATTATACATAGCTAAGTGTTACCTTATACTTGTTTATTTAAGGGTTTAAAGTAAAAGAATGATTGATTTAATTTGGAATTAAAGAGATTGTTAAACTTAGATTTTTTATAAGATTATCTTTTGAGTTAAGTCAGAGAGGTTTTACAAGTACCACTGTTATTAATCTGAGATTCCATGAGTTTGGGGAAATTTACAAATTCTCTGAAACTGTGTGGAAATGTTGCATGTTAAATGCATTTTCAGGAAGGAATGGTTGCTTGGCTTTCTTAAAGGGATCTGTGATTTTTTTTTTTTTAATGACTTTACCATAACAGCTTCTTAAAATAATATCTTTTTTATTCCACAAATCATAGGTTTCCTTATATTCAATTGTCTTCTAAATTGATCTTGAAGAAATTTTCCTTTTGTAATTTATTGGTCTTGTTGACCACAGTATCTAGTGTCCTTTTCTTTATAATCCTATGAGTAAAAAAGAATTTTTAAATAAAGAATTCTGTTTAGGGAAACTTTTGAATAAATTTGATTTGTTATGAGAGTCAGGGCTAATAAAAAGCTATAGAAGAACTTTCTTTCCAATAAATTAAAATCCTGTTTTATTCAGGAAAAAAAAACTATGTTTTAGGTAAATTATTCTGAAATAAACTGGCACAGGAAGTATAAAATAGAACATACGTAAATGTGAAGATTTCTTTTTCTAAGTATTTGTGGAATTTGTATTGAAAAAAGTCTCAAAACAAGTTAATAGATATAATTATGATTTATAAGTGAGATTGGCTTTTATTCATTTATTTTATTTTACTTCTAGTTCAGTGCTCCACCTGTAGTTACACAGTGGCTGGCTTATTTTTTATTTTTCTTTCTTTTTTTTAAAGGAGATTTCAAGTCAGCAGAACTAACATGATTGGTTTTTAAAATACTGACTTTTTGGAAACTTTTAAATCAAAACTTGAATTTGGACATTACTTTGGATGCTTTATGAGTTATAAAAATTTTACATAATCAGAAAAGTTTCTAACTTTATAGGGTTTTACTGTGCTGCTTTTTAGGTGGAGGCACTGAAACAAGCAGTATTTGTTTTATGCATATATAAGAAGTTTTTTCACGGTATAATAAATATCCTAATACTAGATGTTCAGAGAAGTGGAATTATTCCTTATATTACTTTTTTTAAAAAAAATGAAGACCAAAAATGCGGAATTTTGAGAAAAATCCTTGAGGATACTAGCAACAGCCTAGAACAATGGAACATAAATTTTGTCTATTAAAGAAGCAAATATAGTAGAACTATTAGCTGAGGAATATATTACTTATAAAAAGTATAGCTGCTGAATTAAAAATCACTAAATAAAATCACTGGAAAGATGTACTTTAGAGGATTCTAGTATATTTAGATGTTATCCATAGAAATTATTTCTGTATTGTATAATAGAAATCAACAGTATCATTATGGAATTACCGATAGCATGGCATGGCAGTCGATTAATATAATATCTCAGCTTTGCTGTTATAGTCTGTCATCCTTGTAGAACTTTTCATCTGTGTTTTTGTTTCTTGACAGTGGTAATGATGGAAATAAAAAATCTCAGCTCCTGGTGATGGGGAGAGATTTATACTAAGATAATTATTTTACTTGCGGAAACTGGGGTTACATATTAAATCATATAATAGCTGTGTGTACTTAGAGAATTAAAAAAGTTTAAAAAAATTTTTACAACTCGCTTCTTTAAATACAGTTGACTCAGAGAAGGACATGGGACATGAACATCAGGAGATGTATAAAAATAAAGGTTGGCCAATTAGTTTAAAGTCTTTTTTTTTTAGTCTGTAAAACTCACATCTGTTATAAAGAAGTTTCTATCAATTTCTTTTAGGTCAGTGCATTCTTTCGTAGAAGAAAACATGCCAAGTATTTTGTCATTAGCAAGGAACACTAATGAAATTTCCTTTTTTTTTCTGTTTAGCGCTTATCAAAGTTATCCTTCACAGTTCTAGTATTGAAAATCAGTTTTATGTTTCTCAAAGGAATAAATGTGTCCTTATAATTAAAATTTAGATTTGAAGGGTGAGTCTTAACCTAAGAATTTTATATTTTGCTTGAATAGGAGGAGGCAGAGAAAATTGGTAACTTGGACTCAGATTTTTATTTAATTGTGATAGAGACATGATCGTTGCCTTTAAGCTTTATATTGTTATTATTAAAGAAATCAGTGAGGAAATCTTGTAACTGAACTTAAAGAAATTGGCTCCTTTTATATATTTATAAAGTGAGTAGCATTGTCTTTACCATTTTTCCAAGGAAAAGATGCAAATGCCTGGACTACATTAAATGTAAATACTATTATATTAAATAATGTATAATATGTAATATCATAGGAGGTTGGGTGTAAAAATTTGTCTCTTCTCATATATTCTTAAACCTGTTTTATGTAAATAGATTCTTAAATCAATCTTTAGGATATAGTTTTTGACTGGGATATAAGAAACAAAATATATTATTTTTACTTTCTAAATCAACCTGTTTTTGTTTATCAGCCAGACTCACAGCTTATCCTAGGTATTGTTTCTCTTAACAGCTGAATCTGTTATTTCCCAGTAAGTGAGCAATCTTAAACATTTTTATCACTCTCAACAAATATCCATCCTTAGTATTCTTTTTGCCTAATTTATATATTCTACAAACTCAACATTTAATTTATTTCATACTTGACTCTATCCAGAACATTGTTCTGTAGTTTTCCTGTGTCTATCAGAGTCATAGTGCTTTTCCTAATGACATTAGGCAACAATATAGTGTTGTCAGTCATCATTTCAATAGTATTTAAAATACTATTAAATACTATAAAATGCTATCTAAATAGTATTAAAATTAAATATATTTAAAATACTATGCCACAGCCTGACTAATGTAAGTCTAGCATTTTCTAGCCCAGTGGTTCTTAATGGAGATTGAAGATCAGACTTGTCCATGAAATTTTATAAACATACAGATGTCTAGGTCACAGTGCAGTGCCTTCTTTTCTGAATGTTTTTACTTGATATTCTTAGTATGAAAAATTATGTCTTGGGATTATTACATGTTATATCTTAAAATATTTTCCTCTATAGAAATTATGTCCATTTATTTTTATAAACCAGATCAAATACTCACAGACTTATTTGAAAATAGGCATAATCAGCTGGGCTCGGTAGCTCAGCCTGTAATCCCGCACTTTGGGAGGCCGAGGTGAGTGAATGCCTGAACCTGCAGGTTCGAGACCTACCTGGGCAACTTGGCAAGACCTCATCTCTACAATAAATTTTTAAAAAATAGCCGGGTGTGGTAGCGCGCGCCTGTAGTTCCAGCTACTTGGAAGGCTGAAGCGAAGCATCGCTGGAGCCCAGCAGGTGGAGGCTGTGGTGGCTGGGAGCATGCCACTGCACTCCAGTCTGGGCAACAGAGTGAGACTCCAACTCAAAAAAAGAAAGAAAAAAAACCGACAATAGGCATAATCATTATCCTGAGAGACATTTTTATCTAAAATTTGCATGAAGTGGCTTTAGTATTTTTGTTTTGCATCCTGCAGAAACAACCAAATTTTCTTTTCAGTTCCATTTTTCTTATCATAAACTGCCTTCAGAACTTTCACATTTGAATATTATAACTAATATTTGCCTCCAAAAAAGTGTGTCTGTTTGTTAATGTTAGTTCCTAGTAACTATCAGTAATGTTTCGTACACTTGAATTTGGCAACATTTCAAGGAATAAAAAGCATAGTAACATGCTAAATTTAAAACATAGAAGTAGATTTCTTGTAGCCTAAAGCTTAAAATCAATAGAATTTTCCTAACTAAAAACCATTGGGTAAATTCTCCAAGTGCTACTTTTGATGTCTTTTGTGAGTACAGCCTCCGTATAAAAATAATCTTCACTTTTCCATAGGTGTTATAGGGAATAAGCATTAACATTTAAGATATTTAGGCCTAAATTTAAAGTGATTACTTTTTCTGTGTTAAAAAAAGTGTAAGACCATTCTAGAATATGAGTTATGTGATTTTCTTCAGTATAAAAACCTTGTATAAAAGTGTCTATATTATAAGCTACTTTTCTGATGGATTATAGTATTCATCAGACACAACTCCTTAGGTGATTTTCTCACTGGCATTTGTCTAAGTGATTTCTAAATACATTGCAGGATTTGGACCTATGGAGCTAATGATTTTAGTGATAAGTAAAAAGACACACTCAGTAATATTTTTCTTTATCTTAATGCCCATAGCTTATGAATTGAAAATTCAGAAGGAAAATAAAAAATAGAAAGTCACTAATTCAACATTTGTTTTTCATGGTACAGTTTTTTTTTTTCATATTTTTCCTTGGAAACTTATAATTTGCAAATATAACCATAATAACAACATAACTTTGACATTACAAACATTACCAATTTACTGTTCAAAGTTGACTGTTAGTGGAGGTGAGTGTATGTGTGAGTTTCTACTTATATGATGGCGCCGTCTTATTATTTAAATCTTTATGATTATTTCTGAGTGTACATAGTGATTAGCTGCTTGTAATACTATTACAATGTAACATTGTAATAATGTAAGACTAAGAAAAATTATAATTTAAGTGGAATCTAAAAAACATTTTATTGATTAAAATATAAACTTTAAAAAAAATAAGTCTTATTCCAATTGGTCCTTTTAAAGTTTTATTTTGGTAATAATATATTTCGAGTTAAGATGTATTAAAACTAGAAGTTCCCTGGTAGCGTACTAGTCAACATTAAAATGCTATTTTTGATGTTTCCTTTTTTAGGTGATATTTTCCCACACTTAGCAATGTGTTTTATAAATTAATGGGCTCAACCTACAAATTCATAAATGCTACTCTTGTATTTTAAAGGAAAAATATTTGTAATAAAAATAATTTACTCTTCAGAATATTAAAATTATATCAATAAACAATTTAAGAAGTGATCCTGGTATTGGTAGTCAGACAACTGAAAAAAGGTTCGGCCTCTTAGTTTTTTTACATAGGAATTGGAGAGAATAATGTTATTTCTTCCTTTGGAATTTTGACTGTTTTTCATAGACAGCTTTTTAGTTATTTGATTATAATAGTTTCTATAATCCTTCCAAAATTATGGCATGTAAGCAGTAGATCTTACTGTTAAGATCTTTTTCGTTTTTGTACCTTTTTTCCCTATTCTGCTTTTTACTGCTCTCAAAGACTTATTTATATAACACCATCATTGAACATTTCTTTGTGGCGAACTGCTTATTTTATAGTTAACTTTATATAAATAAACTTCTTAGAAAAACTATGTGAGTGGTCAGTTCTGTTTAGAAACTTTTAACAGGTATAGCTTTCCTTCCCCCAGCTGTTTGCTTTTATAGACTTGGAGAAAGAACATAGCACAAAGTAATCAGATTTCTGGCCAGACAGCCATTTTCTAATAGATTCATTTCTATAGAAGTGAGTCCATTAAGGCAGAAAAATATCAAACACATTTAATTCATCTCTTTTGTCAGTTTGTCTGGGAATCAGATTAAATGGGAGTATGTCAGTGTTACAGAGGGACAATGACTTGAATGCAAGTATATGCACATAGCCAATTCAGAGACTGATAGCTGAAAATTCAGAATGTCTTGTTTTTAACAGTACTTGGAAATTGTGCTGCTACTTAAATATTGAAGGGATTCAAAACATAGTGTATTTATCTTAAAATGTTCCTTCTCATGTATGCTACTGGAATTGACCATGAAAAAGAGAATATTAAGCCTTATTTATAGCCAACTATTGACTGTGCAAACTGTAACTCAGTAGATAGTTGTATGCCCCCCAAAAAGGTTTTGAAGTTGAGCAAGTTTTAGATTTAATAAATATGTATAAATAATTTTGATTAGTATTGTCATAATTACTGTTAGTTTGGTGCAATACATTCTTTCCTTCCTTGTTTAAAAATTAAATACATAAGATGTATGTTTTGTTACATTAAGTGCTGTTTTAAAAAAAAATTCAGTATGTGTATATGAGCTAATGTTTGTTTCTGTATAGCATGATTGAAGATAATAATTGAAAATTTTGCACTTTTTAGTCCCTTGGAAATTTGTATTCTAATACTTTTTAAGAATGTACATTTATTTTGTACATAATAAATTAGCTTTGTGTATTAAAATGATTTGAATCAAATAAAAAATGGTGTTACTTTCTTCAGTTGATTTGTAATTCTTAATTCATAGAGTCTGATTAGAACTTAGCCTTGGCTAAGTTATCTAGATGGGCAAGAGATTGAATAAAGTATTTGTTAAGCAGAAAATTGATCACTGTTTCCTTCTTGTAAGCAGATTTTTTTTCTATAGTCCTGTGTGCACAAGATAAATATTCATCAGTTCATTAATTTTTTTCTTAACAAATATATAGCCCCTCGCTTTATTTTTATTTATTTATTTATTTATTTATTTATTTATTTGAGTTGGAATCACCAAGTTGCCCGGCTGGTCTCGAACCCGCTGGCTCAGTCAATTCACTGGCCTCGGCCTCCCAAAGTGCTGGGATTATAGGCTGAGCCACCAAGCCTGGCCCTGGCCTTTCAATTTAAAGCCAACTCAAAAAATGCTCTTAAATGTATTCCCTTAGGAAATAGTATGTCATAAATCTTCATTTGTAGCTAACCTAATACTACAGAGGTAGGATTTTTTTTGTTTTGTTTCTTTTTAAGTGAGAAAGCTGGGTTTATTGAGAGGACAGAAAAGCTCCCACACTGGGAGGGGACCCGAGGGGGTTACCATTAGGTAAGATTTTTTAAAATGTACTTCTTTTAATAATTTATTGTATCCATGTTTTGACACTCTAAATGTCAACCTCACCCTTCTGTTTTTGTTAAGGATAATAGAAACCAAACTCTGTTCCAGGTTCTTGCTTGTACTTTTGTCTCTAGATCCAGAATAAAAAGACAACAGAAATTAACATTAACCTTTATCTACTAGCTACTACCATCTATTCACTATGCTACACTTTATTGAAGACACTTTACTAGAGTTGGGAACATCCTGCATTAATTCATCTGGTCAGGTTTTTCAGTCACTAAACAGTCAATGCCAAGTCACAGGCTGTCTTACATTTGTAAAACAAGTTCATAACACCATGTCAGGCATTAAATGTGTGTGTTTCACACAGTGATACTGGAGCTTATGTTTTTTAACCATATACAGTTGACCCTTAACACGGATTTGAACTGCATGGGTCCACTTATATGCAGCTTTTTTTTTTTTTAATGAGTTGAAGTCTCACTCTGTTGCCCAGACTGGAGTGCTGTGGCCGCTCCCGGCCACCACAGCCTCGACCTGCTGGACTCCGGCGATCCTTCCGCCTCAGCCTTCTGAGTAGCCGGAATTACAGGCATGCACTACCACGCCCGGCTGATTTTTTGATTTATTGTAGAGATGAGGTCTCGCCAAGTTGCCCAGGCGGGTCTCGAACCTGCCTGAGCAATCCACTCACCTCAGCCTCCCAAAGCGTGGGATTACAGGCTGAGCTATCGAGCCCGGCTTTATATGCAGCTTTTTTCCAACCAAATGTGGATCTAAAATACATTATTCTCGGTATTTGAAACCTGCATTTATGCAGGGCCTACTGCGGAACTTGAGCATATATGGATTTTGGTATAGGAACGGGCCCTAGATCCCACATATACTGAGGGATGACTGTAATATCACTTCATTTGATGAAAATCTGAGATTAAACGATCTTTAAAACAAATTTTTTTTTAATCGAGACAAGGTCTTGTTATGTTGTCTAGGCTGGTTTTGAATTCTTGAGCTCAAGCAGCCCCTTCCACCTCAACCTCCCGAAGTGCCCAGATTACAGGCATGAGCCATCGCATCCGTCCCTAAAACTTTTATATTGAGAATATTTTACTATAGTTTTATTTGCTAATAAATTTATTAGAATGATTTTGACAGTTTATTCAATTCTAGTAAAATGCTTTTTCTAAATAGTATATTTTCTTAAAGTCATACGAAGACGAATTCATTATAACTTTGCAGACACCAGAAAAGTTAAAGGAAACTCTGCAGGAAAATCATGAATTAATAATTAACCATGCGCTAGTAATATAAAAAATTTTTGAAAGTAGGTACCGGCCTTGGTGGCTCGGCCTGTAATCCCAGCACTTTCGGAGCCCGAGGCGAAATAATTGCCTAAACCGGCGGATTCGAGAGAGAGACACCCCCCCCCAACTTGACGAAACCTCGTCTCTACAATCAATCAAAAATCAGCCGGGTGTGGTAGCGCGCGCCTGTACTTAAGGCTACTTAGAAGGCTGGGGCGGGAGGACGCCTCGGGCTGGCAGGTCGAGGCTGCAGTGACCGGGAGCGTGACACTGCACTCCAGTCTGAGCGACAGAGTGAGACTCAAACTAAAAAAAAAAAAAAGGAAAGAAAGAAAAAAGAAAAGAAAGTAGTTACCTTCAGCCAGGCGTGGTGGCTCACGCCTATAATCCCAGCACTTTGGGAGGCAGAAGCGAGAGAATTGCCTGAGCCCAGGGATTCGAGATCAGCCTGGGCAACTTGGCGAGATCTTGTCTCTACAACAAATAAATTTAAAAAAAATTTTTTTTCGTTGAGTTGGAGTCTCACTCTGTCACCCAGACTGGAGTGCAGTGGCCACTCCAACCTGCTGGGCTCCGGCGATCCTTCCGCCTCAGCCTTCCGAGTAGCCGGAATGACAGGCATGCGCTACCACGCCCGTCTGATTTTTTGATTTATTGTAGAGATGAGGTCTCGCTGCCCAGGCGGGTCTCCAACCCGCGGGCTCAGGCAATCCACTCACCTCAGCTTCCCACAGCGCTGAGGTTACAGGCTGAGCCACAGAGCCAGGCCTTTACTGGCATTTCAAACAAAAATTCGTGACACGTTGTATCTAAGGGTGCTTAACTCCTAGGCCCTTACCTGTCCAGGTTATTTGGGGTCAGTGGTGCTCACTCAAATTCAGGTGTGTAGCCGTGTCCCTGGGAGGGAACACAGATTGCTGGACACGCCCGCCCCAGCGTCTTATTTAGGTCTGGCGTGGGGCAGGGCATCTGAAGTTCTCTCTCTCTCCCCCCCTCTTCTTTCTCTCTCCTCCCACTCTTTCTTGACAGTCTTGTTCTGCTGTCCGAGCTGGGGTGCTCATGGCAGCCTCGACCTCTTGCCTGACTTTCCGAGTAGCTGAGACTACAGGCGTGCACCTACACACTCAGCTAAGTTTTGTTTGTTTGTTTGTTTGTTTTTTGAGTTGGAGTCTCACTCTGTCGCCCAGCTGGAGGGCAGCGGCCGCTCCCGGCCACCGCAGCCTCGACCTGCTGGGCTCCGGCGATC
>NW_007259878.1:292742-293611 GCF_000164805.1 Carlito syrichta
ATCCACTCACCTCGGCCTCCCAAGGCGCGGGATTACAGGCTGAGCCACCGAGCCCGGCCCAATTAAGTTTTTGTAGAGACGAAGTCTTCGCTAAGTTTCCCAGAGTGATTCGATCTCCTGGACTCAAGCTATACTCCCACCTTGGCCTCCTAAAGCGCTGAGATTGTAGGCGTGAGCCACCGCGCCAGGCCGGGGAATCTGCCTTTTTAACGCGTTCCCCAGCCACGTGGGTGCGGCCGGTCCTTGCACCACACTTGCAGATTTCTTGGTTTAGAGATTCTAATCTTAAATTCTTTGAGGGACAGTGTTGGTCGGGACAGAGGAATGGTAACTCCCAACGTCCCTCAGAAGGCTCAGTTCTGCCTTCGCCCGCAGCTCGGTCCTCACGTTGCGCGAGTGTGGTGAAACCCCGGCCTCCGCGATTCCCGCCTCAGTTGTGACCTCTGACTCTTTGCCTCTCTTTGCCTCGCACTGAGCACCGCGCGCGCAACCACGCCTCGGCGCCTCGGTACTCCATTGCTCTCCCTGCCGCTCCGGGACCACCTCCATAGCCACGCCCCCGGCCTCCCATTGGCCTCAGCGTCCTGGCGGCCCCGCCCACACGCTCATTCCTCGGGCCCTGCCAGGCGGAGACACTGCTGCCCGAGCTGAGGATCCGAGACGTGGCTCCCGGGGCGGAAGGACCATGTTGGATTTCGCGATCTTCGCCGTTACTTTCTTGCTGGCGCTAGTGGGAGCGGTGCTCTACCTCTACCCGGTAACCGCCGCCTCGGCCCCTGCCCCACCCGCAGCCTCGTCGAACTTCTCTCGGCGGGCCGCGCCTGAGGGAAGGATTCAGGCTTGGGCTCCCGTGGGGACTGCGGCGCCGT
>NW_007259879.1:0-481 GCF_000164805.1 Carlito syrichta
TTTCTCTCCATTCCATTCGTCTCCATTCCATTCCATTCCATTTCATTTCATTCCATTCCATTCCATTTCATTCCATTCCATTCCATTTCATTCCATTCCATTCCACTCCATTCCATTCCTCTCCATTCCACTCTTTTACATTCCATTCCAATCCTCTACATTTGCTTCCATTTTAAACAATTCCATTTCATTCCATTCATCTCCATTCCATTCCATTACATTGTATTCCTTTCCTCTCCATTCCATCCATTCCATTATTCTGTATTCCATTTCCTTCCATTCCATTTCATTCCTCACAATTCTATTTCATTCTCTTCACTCCAATCCATTCTATTCCATTCCATTCCTTTCCATTTAATTCCATTCCATTCCGTTCTATTCCTCTCCATTCCATTCCATTCCTCTCGATTCCATTCCTTTCTATACTATTGCATTCCATTCCAATCCTCTCCATTTAATTCCATTCCATTCCACTTCATTC
>NW_007259879.1:501-921 GCF_000164805.1 Carlito syrichta
TCCATTCTATTCCAATCTTTCCATTCCTCTCCATTCCGTTGCATTCAATTCCTCTCCATTCCATTCTATTTCATTGCATTGCATTTGATTACATTCCATTCCTCTCCATTCCGTTCCTTTCCATTCCATATCTCTCCTTTCCATTCCATTCCTCTACATTTCATTCCATTCCACATCATTCCATTCCAGTTCATTCCTTTCCTTTCATCTCCATTTCATTCCATTTCTTTCCATTCTGTTCTTCTCCATTCCGTTCCATTCTGTTCCGTTCCACTATACTACATTCCATTCCATTCCTTTCCATTCCATTTCATTGCATTCATTAATCTCTATTCCATTCTATTCCATTCCTCTCCATTCCATTCCATTCCTTTTCGGATTCACTCTCCTCCATTCCATTAGACTCCATTCCATTCCACT
>NW_007259879.1:941-3490 GCF_000164805.1 Carlito syrichta
CTCCATTCCATTCTGTTACATTCAATTATAATCCATTCCTCTCCATTCTATTACATTCCAATCTTCTCCTTTCCAATCTTCTCCATTTCATTCCATTCCTCTCTATTTCATTCCATTCCATTTCTCCCCATTCCATTACTCTCCATTCCATTCCTTTCCTCTACATTCCATTCTTATCCATTTCTTTCCATTCCTGTGCATTCCATTCCATTTCGTTTCTGTCCATTCCATTCCTCTCCAATCCATTTCATTACACTGCATTTTGTTCCATTTCATTCCTCTTCATTCCATTCCTCTCCCTTCCATTCCATTTCATTCCTTTCCATTCTATTCCTTTCTATTCCATTCCTCTCCATTCCATTTCTTTGCATTCCTCTCCATTCCATTCCGTTACGTTCCATTCATCTCCATTCCATTCCATTCCATTCCATTCCTCCCCATTCTTCCAATCCTTTCCATTTCATTCCATTCCATTCCTTTTGTTACACTCTACTCCTTTCCTTTCCACTGCATTCCATTCTACTCCATTCCTTTTCATTCCATTCCATTACTCTCCATTCCATTCCATAACTCTCAATTCCATTCCATTCCATTCCATACCTCTCTATTCCATTCCTCTCCATTCCTTTCCATTCTATGGCATTCCACTCCATTCCATTCCATTCCTCTTCTTTCCATTCCATTCCACCCCATTCATTCCATTCCACTCCACTCCACTTTATTCCACTGCCTTTCATTCCATTCGTCTCCATTCTATTCCATTCCATTCAATTCCATTCAACTGCGGTGTATACCTCTCCATTTCACTCCAATCCATCCCTATCCTCTCCATTCCATTCCATTCCTCTCCGTTCCATTTCATTTCTCTCTATTCCATTCCATTCCACTACATTCCATTACCTTCCGTTCCTCTCCATTAGATTCAAATTCATTTCACTCCACTCCATTTCATTTCACTCCACTCCATACCATTACATTCCTCTCCATTCCATTCATTCCGTTCCATTCATATCCATTCCTGTCCATTCAATTCCATTCCATTCCCTTCAATTATAATCCATTTTTCTCCACTCCCTTGCAGTCCATCCTCTCCATTCCATTGTAATAAATTCCTCTCCATTCTATTCCATTCCTCTCCATTGCATTACATTTCTCTCCTTTCCATTATATTCCATTCCATTCCATTCCATTCCTCTTCATTCAATGACATTCCATCTTTCTCCATTCCTTTCCTTTCCATTCCAGTCAATTCCATTTTGCTCCATTCGATTCCATTCCTCTCCATCCCATTCCATTATTCTCCATTCCATACATTCCTGTCCATTCCATTCCATTCCATTGTTCTCCATTAATTCCATTCCATTCCATTCCACTGCGTTCCATTCCATTCTATTCCATTCCATACCTCTCCACTTCATTCCATTCCTCTCCATTCCATTCCCCTCCATTTCTCTCCATTCTATTTCTCTCCCTTCTATTCTGTTACTAAACATTCCATTCCTCTCCGTTCCATTCCACTCCATTCCAGTACTCTCTATTTCATTCCTTTTCCTTCCTCCCCATTCCATTCCATTCAATTCCATCCACCTCCATTCCATTCAATTCGCTTTCATTCTGATCCTCTCCAGTTCATTCCTCTCTAAGCCATTGCACACAATTCCATTCCATTCCATTCCATTCCATTCCATACCATTCCAATCCATTCCATTCCATTCCATTCCACTCTACTCTATTCCATTTCACTTCTCTCCATCACATCCATTCCTCTCCATTCCATTTCATTACACTCCATTCCATTCCACTCCACTCCATTCCATTCCATTCCATTCCATTCCATTCCATTCCTATCTATTCCATTGCATTCCAATCAATTCCTCTCCATTCCATTCCATACTGTTAAATTCCATTCAACTCTAATGCATTCTTCTCCATTCCATTACATTCCATTCCTCTCCATTCCTTTCCTCTCCATTCCATCCCATTCCATTCCTCTCCATTCCATTCCAATCCATTTCATTCCTCTCCATTCCATTCTATTCAATTCGTCTCCATTCCATTCCATTCCTCCCCACTCCATTCCATTCCATTCCATTTCATTCCATTCCTTCCATTTCATTCCTCTCCATACAATTCCATTCCGTTCCTTTCCATTCCATTCAATTCCATTCCTCTCCATTCCATTCCATTCCTCTTCATTCCATTCCATTCCATTGCATTCGCTCTAGTCCACTCCATTCCATTCCACTCCATTCCATTCCTCTCCATTCCTTTCCATTCCATTCCTCTCCATTGCACTCCCTTCCATTCCAATCCTCTCCATTCTATTCAATATCTCTCCATTCCATTCCATTCCATTCCTCTGCATTTCACTCTTTTACATTCCATTCCAATCCTCTCCATTCGCTTCCATTTTAGACAATTCCATTCCTTTTCTTTCCATTCCATTCCATTCTATTCCTTTCCTCTACATGCCATCCATACCATTCCTTTCTATTCCATTTCCTTCCATTTCATTTCATTTCTCAAGATTCTATTCCATTGTTCTTCAC
>NW_007259879.1:3510-4990 GCF_000164805.1 Carlito syrichta
CCTTTCGTGTCCATTCCACTCCCCTCCACTTCTCCCATTCTATTTCTCTCCATTCCATTCCATTACTAAACATTCCATTCCTCTCCCTTCCATTACACTCCATTTCACTCCAGTCCTGTCATCTCCATTTCATTCCTTTCCCATCCTCTCCATTCTATTCCACTCAATTCCATTCATCTCCATTACATTCCCTTCGATTTTATTCCATTCCTCTCCAGTTCATTCCACTCAATGCTATTCCATACATTTCCATTGCATTCCATTCCAATCCATTCCATTCCATTACATTCCTTCCCTCTCCATTGCATTCCTCTCCATTCCAATCCATTCCACTCTACTTCATTCCATTTCACTCAACTCCACTCTATCCATTCGTCTCCATTCCATTTCATTCCACTCCAATCTCTTCCACTCCACTCCATTCCATAGCATTCCTCTCCATTCCATTCAATTCCTCTCCATTCCTTTTCATTCCATGTAGTTCCATTCAATTGTAAACCATTCTACGTCATCATTACATTCCAATTCTCTCCATTCCATTCCTCTCCTTTCCATTCCATTCCATTCCTCTCCGTTCCATTCCATTTTATTCCATTCCTCTCCATTCCATTCCATTCTATTCCATTCCTACCCAATCAATTCCATTCCATTCTACTTCATTTCACTCCACTACATCCATTCCATTTCATTCCACTCCATTCCATTCCATTCCATACCATTACATTCCACTCCATTGCATTCCATTCCACTCCATTCCATTCCTCCCCATTTCATTCCATTCTTATCCATTCCATTCCAGTCATTTCCATACAATTCCTCTCCGTTCCATTCCATCTATTTCCTCTCCATTTCATTCCATTCCATTTCTGTCCATTCCATAACTCTCCATTCCTTTCCAAACCATTTCATTCCATTCCATTCTTCTCCATTCCATTCCTCTCCATTCCATTCCATTCCATTCCATTCCATTCCATTCCATTCCTCTCCATTGTTTTCAATTTCTCTTCATTCGATTGCTTTCCATTCCACTTCATTCCATTCAATTCCTATCCATTTCATTCTGTTCCTCTCACTCCATTCCATTCCATGCTATTTCATGCACTTCCATTCCATTCCATCCGTCTCCATTCCATTTCCCTCCATTCCTCTGCATTTCATTCCATTCCATTCCTCAGCATTTCATTCCATTCCATTACACTCCATTCCAACCCAACCTCTCTAGTCCATTCCATTCCTCTCAAATCCATTCCATTCCACCTCCTGCCATTCCCATCCACTCCATTCCATTCCATTCCTCTCCCTTCCATTCCTCTCCCTTCCATACCATTCCTCTCCATTTCTTTCGATTGAATTGCTCATTATTCCATTCCATTCCATCAATCCCTATTTCATTCCTCTCCATTCCATTCCACAACATTCAATTCCATTCCATTCCTCTCCATTCCATTCCTCTCCATTCTATTCCATTAAATTCCATTCC
>NW_007259880.1:0-559 GCF_000164805.1 Carlito syrichta
GCCTGTGTCCCTGGATGATGTGGAATCCACAGTCTTAGCCCATCCATGCACCTTGACCTACGAAGGGCCAGGATGCCAGTCTGAGCTCCTGAGCCCGGCTTGTGGTTGTGGTGGTGTTGCTGGTTGGTATTATTATTCTGAGTCGGAGTCCAGCTCTGTTGTCCAGGCTAGAGCACAGATTCCCATACTCGATCACTGTGGCCTCCACCAGCTGTGTTCCAGTGATCTTCCCACTGTGGCATCCAAAGAGGCCAGAATGCGATGTGTGTGCCTCCATGCTTGGCTCATTTTTTGGCTTCTTGTAGAGATGAGGTCTCACCAAGGTTCCCGGGATGGTCTCGAACCCGGGGGCTCAGGCTATCCTCTCATCTCAGCATCAAAGAGCGCCAGGATGACAGGCACGAGCCCCCATGCCCGGCCTCCACACCCCTCTCTGGACCCCACTGCGAGGCCCGCTCCCTTCTGATGACCCAGGACCCTGAAGAGTGCAGCTGGAGTCCCCCACTGAACCCTGCCAAAGGGGAGTGCTTGGTACAGGGGCATGTCTCCACTGGGGTGC
>NW_007259880.1:2113-3273 GCF_000164805.1 Carlito syrichta
CATCACTCCTTGGAACACAAACACTCAGGTTGCACGTGGTAGTGCCCAGGCTCTGAGCTACATGGTATGTGGTGGCCTCCATTCCAGGGCGTGCTTTTGTGTCACCCTGTCAACAGAACGTGGGAGTCCAGACAGGGCACCATGGCACAAGGCTGTCAGTTCCAGGCCCTGGGAGGCCTAGGCAGAAAGCTGCCTGAGCCCTGGGTTCACAGACCAGCCTGGGCAACCTGACCAGATCTCAAATCAGTGAGAGGTCCCCAAAATTGAGTCATATGTTCTGGCCCATGGAGTCCCAGCTGCTCAGGGGCTGAGAAGGGAGGATTGCCTGAGCCCCTCAGGTCGAGGGCATGGGAGCCACAATCCTGCCACCACACTCCAACCCCACTGATGGAGACGCCAGAGACAACAAGGACACCTCCCACGTGCATCATGACGAGCATAATGGCTCACCGGGGAAACGTAAGGGTGGGCGGGGGAGGATGTAGTGATTGGGAGAGGAAGTGGCTATCCTCCCACCTGAAGGTGACAGAACGCACAACTGGACCTGGGATGGCCGTGGCATTGTGGGATCACCTTGTTTGCTCTGTGCCTGATGGCCGCCCTAGATTGGGCCGTCTGTTCTGTGAGCTCAATGGTGTCTTTGCCATGGGGCACAAGCGTGCAGGGTGGAGGCTGGCCTTCTGGGGTGCATGGCCGAAGGTGCAGGATGAACGTGCCCATTGGCCACCTTTGAAACCTCCCGTGAACGACAGGCTGGAAAGTGCCTATTCCTCTCCCATTTCTGAGGTTGATTCCTCACACTGTGTGTCAGGGGTGGTGGTGGTGGTGCTGCTGCTGATTATTATTATTTGGTGTCGGAATCTCACTCTGTTGCCAATGCCAAAGCGAGTGGCATGCTCACAGCCACCATGAATTCCACCCACCAGGATCAGGCGATCCTCCTGCCTAGGCCCCTCGAGTGGCTGGAACCACAGGCCTGCTCCACCACACCTGGCTAATCTTTAAATTTATTTTTGATGGCCAAGAGGAGGTCTCGCCCCATGTCGCAGCCTGGTGTTGAACCCTCAGGCTCAGGCCATTTACTCACCTGGTCCTCCAAAGACCCGGGATGCCAGGCTGAGCCCCTGAGCGCAGCCTGTGGTTGTGGGGGTGGTTGGTAG
>NW_007259881.1:0-777 GCF_000164805.1 Carlito syrichta
CTGAAATAACTGATTCATAATACCCACAAGCCAAATATTTCTGAAACATGAGACGAGCTTGAAGCCCTGGTTCTTCTTTATCCCGTAGCAAGACACATAAAAAATTTTTCATACTGGAGACTAGTGTATCATAGATCCCTGATTTGTCCTTAGCGAGGGGTCATGTAGTTTCCACTATATGAGGACTTCATTTCCCCAGAAAACTGTTTGGAAACCCTGATTCTAGTTTAGCCCTTAGCAAGATGTTATGTAGACATTTTGATGGAGGAACCGTGTAAAACAGGATTCTTATTTCTCCTTAGCGAGAGATCGTGCAGATTCTGTATATGAGGTCTGTTATTACCTATGTTACACCTTCTAAACCCTGATTCTTGTTTAGCCCACAGCAGATTGCTTGTTGATTTTTAGGACTGAAGACTGCTATAACTCTGATGCTTTTTCTTCCTTGACAAGGGGCAGTGTATTTTCTTGTATATTAGGACTCTCATTGCATAGATCCTGCTTCGAAACTATGATTCTTTTTGAGCCCTTTCCAAGATTCCCTGTAGATATTTGGGATTGAGGACTCGTGTAACCCAGATTCCTCATTCTTTCTTAGCAAAAGGTGAAATAGTTTCCTGAATATAAGGACTCGATTTCCCCAGATTCATGCTTAAAACACTCTGATTCGTGTTTAACCCATAGCAAGACGGCCTGAAATTTTTTGGTATTGAGGAAACGAATAACACAGATTCCCTATTCTTATTTCGCAATAGACAGTGAAGTCTCCTGTATGTG
>NW_007259881.1:811-6902 GCF_000164805.1 Carlito syrichta
TAGCAATATGACGTGTAGTTTCCCATATAGGGCGACTCCCACTACCCAGCTTCCCGCTTCCCTCTGCAGGATGCTGAGACAGTTCCTGGTGACCGAGAATTCCCATTGTTTGGATATCAAGAGAAAGACTCCGATAATGTCCTTCGGGAACTGGAATCCAAGATTCCTGATTACCCTTCGAATAACCTCCCCAAAATGTGGAATCTCCAAAACGCAACATCCCAAATCCGACCTGCCCGCCCACAAGAATTTTCTGTAATTTGAGGTCACCTGAAACGAGAGATTTTGTACCAATATGCCTTTTGTTTCTGGGGAACATGATTATGGTCGTACATGTTCCTAGGACACCAAAGGATTTGTAGGGCCAGATCCTAGATTACAACTAACAAGAGGACCAGAAAGTTCCTGTGGATCTGTAATGGCTGATTTAGTGTATCCACGGAGCAAGTAGCTCTGAATAATGTAGGTTTCCTGAATCCCATATTGGTGATTAAACCTTATCAAGAGGCCCTGTAGATTCCAGTTAATGAGAACTCCTAGAATTGGATTTTCTTTTCGTTCTCAGCAAGATGCCATGATTTTCCCTGTTGATGTGGATTCCAAACTCTGTGTACAAAAAGACAGATGTCCAGAAGTTTCCTAGGGACGTGGAATTCATGACTCTTGGTTACCGTTAAAAATACGTACTAAACATTTGGCAACTGCAAAAACCTTGTCCCCTATCAAAATAAAAAGAGAAACGGAAGGGGAAGGATTACAGGGTTCTCCTTAAGACCAGAGTTGCATCCAAATATGGCAAGAAGATTCTTTAAGTGCTGGAATCTGGTCTTAGTCTTTCCGAGGAACCGAACGGACTTGGAGTGCCTGATATCCGTTTACAACTTTCAAGGGGACCAGAATGTTGCTGGAGTCCTGAAATGACTGATTCGAAATATCTGCAGGCTAAATTAATCTGAAACATTTGGGGAACTCGAAGCCCTGTTCATTATTTGTCCCATAGAAGACACCTTGGGAGTTTTCTGGATAGAGGACTCGTACAACAAAGATTGTTTATTCTTCCTTAGTTAGAGGACGTGTAGTGTCCTGTATTTGAGGATTCTGATTCCCTAGATTCCTGTTTAAAAACCCTGATTCTTGTTTATTCCTCAGTAAGTTGCCATAGCGATTTTTTGATAGAGGAACCATGGAAAACAGATTTCTTCTTGTTTCTTAGCAAGAGGCCATGTAGTTTCCTTTATGTTAGGATTGTTATTACTCATGTTCACGGCTCGAATCCCTGATTCTTCTTTATCTGTCAGCAAGATACCCTGTAGAGTTTCAGGACTGAGGACTCATAAAACCCAGATTTCTTATTTTTAGAAACAGCCGTGCACTTGCCTGTATATGAGTACTCCCTTTCCCAGATACATGCTTCGAAACACTGATGCACGTTAGGACCTTAGGAAGACGTCATGTAGTTTTTGGGGATTGAGAACACATGTCACCCAGATTCCTTATTTCTTAAAAAAGTATGTGCAGATACCTGTATATGAGGATTTCATTTCCCTAGATTATGCGTCAAAAACCCAAATTCGTGTTTAACCCTTAGCAAGAAACCCTGAAGTTTTTTTGGTGATTGCGGACACATGTAAACCAGATTCCTTATTCTTCCTTAGAAATAGACACTGCAGTTTCCTGTGTATGAGGACACCCATGATCCAGATTCCTACTCCCAAAAATTGATTGGAAGTTATCTCTTCGCAAGACGCTCTGTAGGTTTTCGGGATGGAGGACTCGAGTAACTAAGATTCCTTATTCTTCTAGAGGAACTGGTCATGTAATGTTCTGTATATGAGGACTCCCATTAATTAAATCCCTGCTTCATTCTCAGACACTCACGAGTCATTTCTTGGTGACTTAGAATTCCAGTTGCTTGGATATCAACAGAAAGACTCCCCTAAAGTTCTTGTGGCATAGGAACCCAAGATTCCTGGTTCCCTTTTCAAAAAAACACACTAAAATTGTAGCAACATAGAAGCCCAGATTGCTGATTAAACCTTATCAAGAGAACTTCTAGATTTAGGCGATTGAGAACTCCAAGAACCGCATTCCCTTTCCGTTCTCATCAAGATGGCCTGATGTTCCCTGTCTATGTGGATTCCAAACTCTGTATACAAAAATGCATATTCCTAGGTATTTCCTAGGGACGTGGAATCCATGATACCTGGTTACATTTTAATAATTCATACAAAATATTTGGCAACTGCAAAACCATTTGTCTCTCTCCAAATAAAAGTACAAACCGAAATTTAAGGATTTAGTTTCCTTTAAATGAAGACTGCTATTACCCACATTCACGCCTCCAATCCCTGATTCTTCTTTAGCCGCCAGCAAGATGCCCTGTAGAGTTTCAGGACTGAGGACTCGTATAACCCAGATTCCTTCTTTTTAGAAACAGCCGTGCACTTGCCTGTATATGAATACTCCCTTTCCCAGATACATGCATCGAAAATCTGATGCTTGATTAGACTTTAGGAAGACGCCGTGCAGTTTTTTCGGTATTGAGAACACATGTCACATTGATTCCTTATTCTGTCTTTCTAAAAGTCGGTGAAGTTGCCTGTATATGAGGATTTCATTTCCCTAGATTATGCTTCAAAAACCAAAATTCGTGTTTAGACCTTAACAAGAAACACTGAGGTTTTTTTGGGGATTGCAGACACGTGTAAACCAGATTCCTTATTCTTCCTTAGCCATAGACAGTGCAGTGTCCTGTATATGAGGACACCCATTATCCAGATTCCTACTGAGAAATCCTGATTGATGGCTATCTCTTAGCAAGACGCTCTGTAGGTTTTTGTGATGGAGGACTCGTGTAACCAAGATTCCTTATTCTTCCATAGCAACAGGTCATGTTGTGTTCTGTCCTTGAGACTCCCAATAATGAAATTCCTGTTTCATTCTCAGCAAGACGCTGAGACATTTCCTGGTGACCTAGATTTCCAGTTGCTTGGATATCAAGAGAAAGAGACCCAAAAACTTCTTGTGGAATTGGAACCCAAGATTCCGGGTTCCTTTTCAAAAGACACAGTAAAATCGTGGCAACATAGAAATCCAGATTGCTGATTAAACCTTATAAAGAGAACTTGTCAATTTAGGCCATTGAGAACACCGAGAACCGCATTGCCTTTACGTTCTCAGCAAGATGCGCTGATTTTCCCTGTCGATGTGGATTCCAAAATTGTGTATAAAAAAATGCAGATTCCCAGAGGTTTCCTAGGGACGTGGAATCCATGATTCCTGGTTACATATTAACAATTCGTATTAAATATTTGGCTACTGCAAAACCATCGGACTCTCCCCAATTAAAAATTAAAACTGAAATTTAAGGTTTACCAAGTTCATCTTAAGAACAGTGTTACACCAAATACGGCAAGAAGTTACTTTTTTTCCGGGAATCTGGCCTGGGTTGTTCCTAGGAACCTAAGGGACTTGTACTACCAGATACCCGTTTACAACTCTCAAGGAGACCAGAATGTTGCTGGAGTCCTGAAGTGACTGATTCATAATACCCGCAAGCCAAATATCTCCGAAACATGAGACGAGCTCGAAGCCCTGATCCGTGTGTATCCCGTAGCAAGACACACTGAGGATTTCTCGTATTGGAGACTAGTGTATCACAGATTCCTTATTTTTCCTTAGTGAAGTGCCATGTATTGTCCAGTATATGAGGTCTCCGTTTCCCCAGAATCATGTTTGGAAACCTGATTCTTGTTTAGCCCTTAGCAAGATGTCATATAGATATTGTGATGGAGGAACCGTGTAAACAAGTTTCTTATTTCTCCTTAGCAAGAGATCATGTAAACTCTGTATATAAGGCCCGCTATTACCTATTTTGCAGCTTCTATCCTGATTCTTGTTTAGCCCACAGCAGATTGCCTATTGAGTTTTAGGACTGAATACTGCTATAACCCTGATTCTTTTTCTTCCTTGACAAGGGGCCGTTTATTTTCCTGAATATTAGGACTCTCCTAAATTGATCCTGATTCGAAACTATGAATCTTTTTAACCCATTCCAAGATGCCCTGTAGATTTTTGGGATTGAGGACTCGTTTAACCCAGATTCCTCATTCTTTCTTACACAAAGGTCAAGTAGTTGCCTGTATATAAGGACTCCATTTCCCCACATTCATGCTTAAAACACCCTGATTCGAGTTAGACCATAGCAAGACGGCCTGAAGTTTTTTTGGGGATTGAGGACACGAGTAACGCAGATTCCTAATTCTTACTTAGCAATAGGCAGTGAAGTTTCCTGTATGTGAGGACTCCCATTACCCAGATTCCTACTTCAAAAACCTGATTCGTGGTTAACTCTGAGGAAGACGGCCTGTAATTTTGGGGATTTAGGTCTCATGTAGCAAAGATTCCTCTTACTTCCTTAACAATATGTCGTGTAGTTTCCTGTATATGACGACTCCCATTACCCAGATACCTGTTTCACTATGCTGGATGCCGAGACAGTTCCTGGTGACCTAGAATTCCAGTTGTTTTGATATCAAGGGAAAGATAATGTTCTTTGAGAACTGGAATCCACGATTCCTGATTCCTCTTCACAAGACCTACACAAATTGTGGAATCATCAAAACACAACAACCCCATTCCGACCTACATGCCCACAAGAATTTTCTGTAGTTTGAGGACACCTGAATCGAGGGATTTTGTACCAATATGCCTTTTGGTTCTGGGGAACATGATTATGGTCGTAGATGTTCCTAGGACACAAAAGTAGTTGTAGGGCCAGATCCTTGATTAAAACTAACAAGAGCACCAGAAAGTTCCTGTGGATCTTTAATGACAGATTTAGCAAATCCACAGAGCAAGTATCTCTGAAAAATGTAGGGACCCAAAAGCCCAGATTGATGATTAAACCTTACCAAGAGGCCCTGTAGATTCCATTTAATGAAAACACCTAGAATTGGATTTCCATTTCATTCTCAGCACGATGCCCTCTATTTTCCTGTTGATGTGCATTCCAAACACTGTATACAAAAAGACAGATGCCCAGAAGTTTAATAGCGACGTGGAAACCATGATTCCTGGTTACATTTTAAAATACATACTAATCATTTGTCAACTGCGAAACCCTTGTCCACTCTCAAAATTAAAAGAGAAACAGAAAAGGAAGGATTACACGGTTCACCTTAAGACCAGAGTTACATCCAAGTATGGCAAGAAGATTCTTTTAGTGCAGGGATCTGGCCTTAGTCTTTCCGAGGAACCGAATGAACTTGGAGTGCCAGATATCTGTTTACAACTTTCAAGGGGACCAGAATGTTAATGGAGTCGTGAAATGACTGATTCGCAATATCTGCATGCTAAATTGCTCTGAAACATTTGGGGAACTCGAAGCCCTGTTCATTGTTTGTCCCATAGAAGAAACCCTGGGAGTTTTATGGATAGAGGATTCGTACAACAAAGATTCTTTATTCTTTCTTATTCAGAGGCCGTTTAGTGTCCTGTGTATGAGGATTCACTTTCCCTAGATCCTGTTTCGAAACCCTGATTCTTGTTTATTCCTCAGTAAGACAGCATAGAGATCTTTTGATAGAGGAACCATGGAAAACATATTTCTTCTTGTTTTTAGCAAGAGGCCATGTAGTTTCCTTTATATGAGAATTGCTATTACTCACATACACTGCTCGAATCCCTGATTCTTTTGTATCTGTCAGCAAGATGCCCTGTAGAGTTTCAGAACTGAGGACTCATATTTCCCAGATTCCTTTTTTTTAGAAACAGCCGTGCACTTGCCTGTATATTAGTACTCCCTTTCCCAGATACATGCGTCGAAACACTGATGCATGTTAGGACCTTAGGAAGACGTCGTGTAGTTTTTTGGGAATTGAGAACACATTTCACCCAGATTCCTTATCATTTTTTAGAAAAGTCTGTGCAGATACCTGTGTATGAGGATTTCATTTCCCTAGATTATGTGTCAAAAACCCAAATTCGTGTTTAACCCTTAGCAAGAAACCATGAAGTTTTTTTTGTGATTGCGGACACGTGTAACCAGATTCCTTATTCTTTCCTTTGCAATAGACACTGCAGTTTACTG
>NW_007259882.1:0-389 GCF_000164805.1 Carlito syrichta
CACCTCGGCCCCCAGTGTCTGGAACCACAGGCCTGTGCCACCATGACTGGCTAATCTTTGAATTTATTTTCATGGCTGAGATGAGGTCTCTAGCCATGTCCCAGGCTGGTGTCAAATCTGCCGGCTCAGGCCGTCCACTCTCCTGGGAATCTGTAGGGTCAGGAAACCAGACTTAGTCCCTGAGTCCAGCCTGTGGTTGTGGTGGTGGTGGTGGTTGATATTATTATTCTGAGTCAGAGTCATGCTCTGTTGCCCAGGCCAGAGTGCAGGGGCCTGCTCTCAGCCAATGCAGTCTCCACCATCAGTGCTCTGATTATCCTCCCCCTACGGCCTGAGTGGCCAGAGCAACAGGCGTGCACCAACATGCTCGGATCATTTTTTTTGCCTTC
>NW_007259882.1:1578-2679 GCF_000164805.1 Carlito syrichta
TGGTTCTAAAGGCAGTCGTCCTTTGAGCACAACATGCGCAGTGAGAGTCTGGTGTACAATTCTGATGTTTCTGGAGACAGGGTCTGGCTCTGTGGCCCAGGCTGGTGCCCGGGGACATGACTGTCATTCACCGCTAGCCTCGAAATTGTGGGCTCGGGCACTGCTCCTGCCTCAGCCTCTGTAGTGGTCAGAACGATGGGTTCCACGTCCTCAGACCTCCCCTTTGGATGGGTGTGGAGACGAGGTCTCCCTGCAAGGCCCTGACTGGCCTTGACCACATGGGCTACAGCCATCCTCCCGATTCAGCCTCCCAGAGTGCTGGGATTCCAGGCATGGTTTGCCACGTCCAACCTTCTGGTTCATTTAGATAAAGGATCAAGGTCGGGCTAGGGTGCTCAACTGCTGTCGATCCGACTTCTCAGAAGGCCTGTGGGGGACAGGTTGCTGGAGCCCAGCAGGTCGAGGTTGCACTGCCTGAAAAAAGCCACCACCCTCCAGCCTGGGCAAGGAGTGAGACTCTGACTCAAAAAATAAAAAATAAAAGGAAAGGAAAGAAGAACAACTATTTGTGTATGGAGTTGGAATCATTGTGAACAGACAGAGATCATTGGGGAAAGAAGTCACAGTCTTGGTCATAGAGTTCCCAAAAGACAGACAATCATCTGCCAATTGGGCTGTGACTTTGGGAGGCTGAGTCAGGGGACAGCTGGAGCCTGGGAACTTGTGACCAGCCTGGGCCATGTAGCAAGACTTCGTCGCTCCCTGGAATGCAAACACTGAAGCTGCTCGTGGTGGTGCCCTCGTTCCCGGCTACACAGGATTTTGTGACCTCCTTCTGGGGCATTCCATTGCATCACCCCCAACTCCAGAACATATGAGTCCAGGCCAGGCACCGTGGCTCATGTAAGTTCGAAGCGGGAAATTGCCTGAACTCAGGGTTTGGAGATCAACACGGGCTTGTGTGAAAAGTGGAGTCAGGCCTTCTGGGGCACGTTGCTGAAGGAACAGGATGTACATGCCCAGTGGCCACCTTTGAACTTCCTGCAATGACAGGCTGGAAAGTACCTTTTCTTCTCAGATCCTTGAGAGTGACTCCTCATG
>NW_007259882.1:3747-4774 GCF_000164805.1 Carlito syrichta
CCCAGGGTCCATAAGGCCAAAGACCCCAGGAACAGGGCCACTCAGGGCCGCTATCGGCCCTCTTCTACTCATCTTGTTATGTTTGCTGTTGGTATCCAAAGAGTTGGGGGATGAAAAAAATAGTAGTCTATTATAAGAATCTATTAGTAGAAACAAGCAATTAGTGAAATGGAAATGTTTGTGCCAAGATATGACCCTCCTCTTGAGTTTCTCTGTCTCCACCTTTTTGGTGTTTGAAATGGCAACAATGGTTAAAAACTATGGGTGGCACTCTCCTACCCAGAGCACATGAGCATGGTCACAGCCACTGCTGACAGCTCATGTGCTCATACTGGGAGCCTTGGGTTGAATGTGTATCAATGCTCTCTTTATCTCTCTCAGGGGACTATAGACGCAAATTTTAAACATCATATATAGTATCATAATAGGCTTATTAGTTTTAGTTTTTTAAGTTGCTTGCTAATTAGAGAGCTTTGGGGATGTTGTTTTCAATTTACTAATTGTGAAGTGTTATATAGATATTTTTAGCATGACGAAAAAGGTTGTTGTGATGATTACGAGTGTTTTAATTTTAGGTTTGGCCATTTATGCAAGAAAACAGATGGATGGACCTATAGTTTTCAGTATACACAAACTTTTTGCATTTTGGAGTAGGTGATTAACATAGAAAGGTTGAAATAGTAGAAAATGCTTTGTAATTGTATTTAGAAACAATAAAAGTTGAGTAAAACATAAGTTAGGCATTATGTTGTTAAAAGTTTAGATGGTTAAGGTTAATAGTTTGAGAAAACACGTTGTGAAAAATTGCATGCTTTAAATATTCTATTAGTGGATACATTGTAGCAAATTTGAGGGAAGACAGTATTTCATTGTGTTTAACAATGATCAAAACAAAATAAATATGTCTGGTTTTGAAGTCCAAACTCTATGTATCAAAAAGCATAAAACGAACTTGAAAAGAAAAATAAATCATTATCTTTGCTGCATAACAGCCGAGAGAGTGTCCAAGTTTTCTCCTACATTGTTG
>NW_007259883.1:0-303 GCF_000164805.1 Carlito syrichta
AGGTTGTATGGCTGGAGTGGAAGGCAGGGGGCGTGGCGGCGAAGAATGTGGCCAGAAAAGGCATTCAGACCACATTGTGAACCAGTCTCGTGGGAACTTACACTGTAAACAACATGAACATTTTAGAGCAGGGGAATTACTTTTTTTTGTTTTTGAGTTGGAGTCTCACTTTGTTGCCCATGCTGGAGGGCAGTGGCACACTTCCGGCTACCGCAACCGCTGGGCTCCGGCGATCCTTCTGCCTCAGCCTTCCAAGTAGCTGGAACTACAGGCACACGTCACCATGCCTGGCTAATTTTTTTT
>NW_007259883.1:827-11873 GCF_000164805.1 Carlito syrichta
CACACAGATTAGTTATTCAGCTAACAGGTGAAGCCCTGAACTAAGGCAGCGGAGTAGGAATCGAGAGGAGGTGCTGAATCGGAGGGCAATGTCAGCATCATCTGGTGTGTTCTAGGGGCCTGAATGAGTGGGGTTGAGCCAACAGGTCTTGGTGACTGGCTGGAATTCATCAGTTCAACTTGAATATTGGTTTGGAGGAGTGGAAGGAACACAGGGGTCTACTTCTGGGTCTTCTTTAGGGGTGCGAGCTGGGCCAAGTTCCTTAACTCCCTGGATCTCAGTGTCTTTCCTCTGTAAAGTGCATCTACGAATCCCTGTGCTTCCTACTGCACGGAATTCCAAGACTTCCTGTGTGCGCAAGTCCTTTGAAAACTGCAGTCACTCTCTTAGTGAACAGTGTTCTTCCCGCAGCTCCGTGCTCAGGAGAGTGGGCCACAGGGACGGCACTTGCCGATGGGAGTGTGAGAGGGGCTACTTTGGGTGGGCAATGTCTCTTCTGGCTGTGGACTGATGGACCATGAGGCCGGACACTGTTGAGCTCACATGAAGTCCCTGAATGTGGGAATGGGATGCTGGAAGCTGGGAGGGAACATTTGCCAGCACTGTGGTGGTTAACGTCTTGGCTGTGCGTGGTGGAGCTCTGTCCTGACACGCTCTTCTTCTTCATCCTTGTGCCACCGGTGAAAACAGACTCTGGAGCTCAGCGTTAACCAACCTGCAAGGTCCGCTGCTAAACACAAGCAGATGGTGGATACAGCAGGAGAGGGCGTGGCCCATAAGTCGTCTATTTTAAACATTTAATGGTTGTTTCATCTCTTGCAGCCATTTCCCTATTGGTTCACCGGACACTCTGTGGCTTCTGGAGAGCAGTGTGCTCACGGATCAGGCACTGATTCTCTGGGGGCCTTGTTCCCTTACCTGCTGACTGACAATAGGAACATCTTCTGAAAACGAAGCACGAGACCGGTGGACTCCCATGGTCTCTGTGACCAGAGAGAGGCCCTTCTGCTGAGCCACAAACCTTGGCCTTTCTGTGGGTGTTTTGGAAGTAGATATTAAAGGATTTTGCCACAGACACCCCTCCTACTGGGAAAGAGGGAGGTGGTTAAATGATAAATGCAGGTGGAGTGTTTAGAGCTTATTGCAGTTCAGCCTACTGGTTGGGAAAGCCAAGGCCCAGAGAATGTGCATGATTCGTCCCAGGCAGTTTTGCTATCTGGTTGCTGAGGGGGGTCCAAGCACCTTGGCGACGTGTCTACCAGACCCACACTTCTTCCACACTGAGACCCTCTTTCCTTTTGCTTGAGATGTCCAGCTCTGTGTCCTCCATCATCCTGGAAAAAAGAAGTGTGACTCAGCCTGTGTCCAGAACTGGGGTGCTTGCATCTCTTTTCTATTGTATATTTTCAGTTTGTTTAAGGCAGAGACTACTTGGACCACTTAACTTTGTTGGGAGGAATTTTGGCCAGTCCCTGGTGCTATTTTCCCGGGCTCTCACCTATAGTGTGCTGGGACTCCAGGAAGGCTTGACCTACAGACTTGGGATGCATCCCTATTTTAACACCTAAGTGGTACTGGAAAGAATACAGAGTGGCTCAGGCTGTGTCCAGGACCTGGATGACCTAACACCTGCTGTGTGTTTCTGTTTTAAGATCTGAGGTGTATTCTTGTTAAAATAGGGATGTGCACCTATGTTAACATCGACCATTAATCTACTCATGCATTTGCCAAAAGCGTATTGGCTATCTAGTGTGTAAGGCGTCTGTAAGAAATTGAGAAGTTTGTTGGAGAATGAGACTTGCTGATGTAACCCCAGAGTTTCTGAGCTCCTTTGGATTTAAAATGTTTCCAATTTAAAAGTGTTGTATATATAACTATTCCCGAATATGCTTGTGGTGTATACTTGGTAAGGAAGATAACACCAGTATGACAGGAGTGCTTTTTTTGTTACCTGTCCCCATAGGTCATTGTTCTTAATAGTAGCTGTCTGAGTCATTTTGTGTTGCTATAAAGGAGTACTTGAGGCTGGGTAATTTATAAAGCGGAGGCGTTTGTTTGGCTCACGGTTCTGCAGACCCTGCAAGAAACATGGCCCCAGCTTCTGCTTCCAGAGAGGGCCTTGGGTTACTTCTACTCACAGGCAGAAGGCGCAGTGGAGCGTGTGTGCAGAGATCACATGGTGAGAGAGGAAGGGTCGGGGGAGGTGCCAGGCTCTCTTTAGCCATCAGCTCTAGCAGAAAGCAATAGAGTGGGAACTCTCTGACTCCCCCAACCCTGAGGGCATCAGTCTGTTCTGGAGGGATCTGCCTCCTTGGCCCAAACACGGCCTACCAGGCCCTACCTCCAGCATCAGGGATCAGATTTCAAAGTGAGATTTGGAGGGGAAGAGCCTCCAAGCCCCCGTAGCAATGGTCACAGAGGCCCTCCCTGTCTGGGTGTGTTCGTGCTACTCAGGTCTGGTTGAAGGAAGGCCGGCAGAGACAGGCTTCTCCTTCTGGTTCTGTGATCAGGTCCTGCCGTGGCTCATCCATGTCCAAACTGAGCAGGAAACATCATGGCGCTCTCATTCACGTCATAGCTCCTCCGGTGGTTTTCATGGTGACACTTATTTTTGGAGCAAAGTTTTGGGTCGAGAAGACTAGGCACTTTCTCTCACTTTGCCTCATTAAGATGAATCTCCCCCACATCCTTCAGAGTAGAGTGAATAAAGGGTGCATATTATGCAACCTCAGCCATCTTTCCCTCTTTCCCCAAACTCTCCTGAGCTTTTCTTGTGAAGAACACATTGTGTCAGGCCAGCTATCTTTAAAGCTGCAGACACAGTTTTCAACTGGACATTTCAGTACGAAACTGCATCTGAATCTCTCTCTAAAATACGTTCATTTGACATAGAGGAGCCTGAGTTGGCCATGACCCTCTTAGAGAATCTATGGCTACCTGACAGCTCTATTTGTTTGAGATTAACACTGTACAGAACTCTCCAGAGCCTGACTCAGTTCCATGTAGGAAGGCTGTATTATTGATAGTATCTGCTCAGTAATTCATCTCAGAACCAGGATGGAAATCAGAGGCATTTAAGGTCTTTGGGTAATAGTGATTTAAGCAGTCAACACCCATTTAACTTTTCCTAGCTCGACAGTCACAATCAGTTTCATGGCTGCTACTCAGTGTGTGTGTTAGTTCTGGAACATTTGTTTCCCTTTCCCCTGGTGTCTCAGAATTTTAGATGCTATTTCTGTGCCTATTTGCTAGTGTACCCAGGCCGAATATTTCTTCTTTACTCTTAGCATTAAACTTTTCCTCTCAATTCTCTGAAACTTCAGATAAGCTTCACATTGCAAAATACAGTAGAATAAAGTTGAGAGAACAGGTTGATGAAATAAAATGATACATTAGTCAAGAGAACTCAAAAGCTGTATGAGTGTATCTCTAAAGCAGTGTGATGGGAATGGCAGTTTAGTTGTCTGGGATAATAAAGTACCAAGAAAATGAAGTAGTAGGAATATTTAGGGGCAGAGTTTCAAAGACAGTTTCTTTGGGAATCACGGCAGGATAAATGATGTCCTTAATTTCTTTTTCATTGTGAGTGCTTATGTGAGGACAGAGGGAAGGGATTGGGCCAATAACATTGGAAGACTGAACCACACTCTCATATGGATTGGGTTTTTTTTCCATATATATATATATATATATATATATATCAGTCTGTAAATACCAGTCTTGTAATTGTGCAGTTTTGACTATGTCCTTTCCCATGTGTGTCTTCCATTAGCCATGGCATGATTGCAAGCTTTTGTAATGCAGCCTCCAAGAACCTACGGAGTCTGGGTCCTGCATCTCTCCCCAGTGTCATTTTGAGCCCTTTTCCCCACTGTCCTCTGTGTCCCACCACACTAGCCTCTTTCAGTCACTCAGTGAGCCCTTCTCCTCCTGCCCCAGGTTTGTCACACAAGACTGGAGACCACTTCCCTCCCCACCTGGCCAAATCTTCATCCATCTAGAACTTGGCTTGAATCTTTTCCAGTGAGGCCTTTCCTGATGATCCGTCCTAGGTTAGGTCTCCCGTGATGTGCTGTGAATGGCAGTGCTGTTGAAGTACTTGTGACCGTTGCAGTAGATGAGCTGCGTGATGTGGACTGAGATCCTTGAAGCTGGGGACATGTCTTTGCTGCATCCCACACCTCACACCGTGCCTTGCTGTCATGCAGAGGCATTCAGTAAAGGATTGCATGAACTGGATTCCCTGTTCCAGTCTGTAGGCTTTTGTAGTTTATTGGGAGCATGCGAGAGTGGAAGAATGTTTGCTGAACGGTCTCAAAGAAGACGTGTCAGGGGTCAGGAAGAATGAGACTGATGTAGCCCCAGAATGAAACGTGCCTGGGGTCAGGAAGAATGAGACTGATGTAGCCCCAGAGTTTCTGAGCTCCTTTGGATTTAAAATGTTTCCAGTTTAAAAGTGTTGTGTATATAACTATTCTTGAATATGCTTGTGTTATAAGGAAGATAGCTAGTCTGAGAGCTGGTCTGAGAACCAAATGTAAGTGCGTGAGGCATTTAAGTTCTTTTTTTTTTTTTTTGAGTGAGAGTCTCACTCCGTCACCTAGGCTGGAGTATAGAGGCACGCTCACGGCCACTGCAGCGTCAACCTGATGGGCTCCCATGATCCCAAGCAGCCGGAACTACAGGCGCGTGCTACAACCCCCAGCTAATTTTTTATTTATTGTAGAGTCTCGCCAAATTGCCTGGGCTGCTCTCGAACCTGAGGGCTCGGGCAGTCCAATCACCTCAGCCTCCCAAAGTGCTGGGGTTACAGGGGCATTTAAGTTCTAAGACAGGTGATCTCTTGATGACAGAGCAAGGGCAGACCAACATACTCATGTATTCAAATGCAAGGTGCGTTTCCTCAAAGTTACTTCTCAGGAAAGAGGTGCTCCTGTGCATACTCTCAATCAATTTATTTTGGTCAATGAAGTTTTTTTTGAGTTAGAGTCTCACTCTGTCACCCAGGCTGGAGTACAGCGGCACACTCACGGCCATCTCAGCTACGACCTGCTGGGCTCAGGCAGTTCCTCCACCTCAGCCTTCCAAGTAGCTGGAACTACAGATGTGTGCCACCACGCCCATGCCCAGCTAATTTTTTGATCTATTGTAGAGATGAGGTCTCGCCAAGTTGCCCATGCTGGTCTCGAACCCATGGGCTCAGCAATCCTCTCGCCTCCACCTCCCGAAGTGCTAGAATTATAGGCATGAACCACCGCACCCAGCCAATGAAGTATTGTTTACAGAAGAGAGCTGAGCCTGGAATAACTTTAGTCAGTGCTGGCTTTAGTTGCTTAGAGAGATCAAATAATAGAACAGCCTTTACAAAAAGAAAAAGGAAACAACTCAACTTCCTCAGACTTGGTAAATATTTCTAGGGGTATGACTGCTTAATGTATGTTATGGTGACCGTCAACTGTTAAGACTGTTTCTTGGGGGAAAGCAAGAGCCTGGTCTTTGTAGAATATGTATCCACTGGACAGAGGAAAATAGCATTGCAGACCGATTTAGAAAGTTGGAGTATCTCAAAGAGCTTTGAAAGTGAAGATGGTATGGTCTGGAAAAATGTCCTTAGTGACTTAGATTTTAAATATGGCAATGGATTGCTTAATTCACATACTCAATTCAGAGGGAGTTCTTGGTCCAGGAGCTAAAACCGTGTTGCTGTAAGTAGTTTAAGTAGCTGATTGACCACATCCAGACATACGTGTCCCTAATCTCTTTTTGTTTCTTTGGCAAGCAGGTCAAACAGATTCAGCATTGCATTCTTACAAAGTCAACTTGCCATGGACTTTTCATGGGGGACTTTCAGTGACTTTTCCACTTAGGCTGTTCATAGTCTCCAAAGAATGTTTCCTTGTGCCCAGTTCATACTCAGGGATTCGGATTCCAGGTTTGTTGGGAGTGGACACGCAGAAGGTATTTCACTGGTGTTTCTGTTGACCAGGTGAGATATGAGCAGTTGAGTGAGAGCATCAACCCATCGCTTGATGCTGTTTGTAATCCTCTAGTATCAGTGGTGCTCTGTCCCAAAAAGTATACTGCTGGTATAAACTATCTGCATGAAATGATTCAGCAGTGCTCCCCAAACATTATGCACGTCCCGTCTTGTCATTTTGTTCCTTGAGGACACACTGCTTAGTCTGTTAACTATATCTGCAGAGCAGTAAACAGGAAAATTTTGCCTTCAACAGCCTCATGGAGATCTGGTTCTTTATTAGCTTCAAATACAGGTGTAGAATGTGGATGAAGATGTAATTGTGACTAACATAATCAAATATCACAAAGAATTGGCTCTTTTTGCAAAAGACTGGGCTAAGGTGATGTAATATAAGCACATAAGACTGCAAATATCAAAAATAAGATTGTGATGGACAGTTTCACGCATACACAGATGGATTTGCCTTTTGGTATACTTGACTTTTGTTTCATGTAAGTGCTAGGAAGTATTGACTTTATTATAACCTTACTGTGTGACTATGCAGTTGCTATGTTGCAGAGTGAAGCTTTCTTCTCTGCCTTTTTCTGTCTTTTCTTACCCCATCCATGCTGATTGGCTCTTGCTGTCCCAGTCTGCAAACATTTTGTTGCTATAATTTTTTTCTCCTAGCAGCTGATTAGCTTGGTTCTCTATCATTTACAAACAACAGGGGCGGGGCACAGTGGCTCAAGCCTGTAATCCCAGAACTTTTAGGAGGCCGAGGTGAGAGGATTGCCTGAGCCCACAGGTTTGGGACCAGCCTAGGCAACTTGGTGAGACCTCATTTCTACACTAAATAAAAAAATTAGCTCGAGCGTGATAGCGCATGCCTGTAGTTCTGGCTGCTTGGAAGGCTGAGGCAGACGGACCTCCAGAGCCCAGCAGGTCAACACTGGGTTGGCCGAGAGTGGGCCACTGCGCTCCAGGATGGGCAACAGAGTGAGACTCCAACTCAAAAAAAAAAGTAAAAAAAAAAAATAAAGTCAAAAAAAAAAAAGAAAACAGGGTGCATGATTGAGAGGCAGCTGGGTTTGGGCTCAGAAATTGTGCATGAATATTCAGTCACTTGGGTGGCTCTGGACAGAAGATATTTACATGGAATTCCCCTGGCTGTAAATTTCAGCACGCTTCCTAGTGAGAGCATTTGGGGAAAAGGAAAGGTTACTACTGGCTCAAGAAATCTTTAATGGGAATGAGTAATGGGGGAAACAAAGAAGCGTGGCTTGCTTCTAGGGGAGGCGGGGCTGAGTGACTCAGGAAGTGAGAAGGAGGCGATGAGCATCTTTGTTCTTGTGACACTTCGTGTGCACATGGTTCTGTTGGAATGACTTGGTTGTGTCTCTGTTCTCCTAGAGGGAGTTCTCCAGGTTTATGCATTCCCAGGGCCTGAGTTGCTGCCCCAGTCATGTATTCCTGACTTACTATGTGCCACATGCTGTGTTAAATGTCTCACTACATAATCCTGACAATGACCCTGTTGCAGAAGATGTTTCCTCCACTTTGCAAATGAGGAAGCTGAACCTCAGGAGTGTAGGACCTTACTTGGCAATGGGAGTTGAATCTCCACCTCCCCGCTCTCCTGACTCCCACAGAGGAGCCCAGTGAGTGGAAAGGGAAGATGACCAGCAGCATGCCAGTGTAGATGTTTGTGAAATTGGCCTCATAGATTTGGGGGACTTGTCATCACTGGGCTCAGAATGCAGTTAGTGTCTGGGCCCATGAACACTATCTCCAGACCTCAGTACATATAGAAATGGTTGTGAGGTTTTTCTGCTCAGTTGGGATAAGAGGCTTAGTCTTTATCTTCCAAATTCTTACTTTGCAAAGGACAAAATAGGACTCCCTTCCTACAAGCATAGGTAAGGTGTTTCCATAGTTCCTACAACCTGGCAGTCCTGCCAGGCACCAAGCCACTTGGGAAACTGCTGTAATGCTGGTGCTAATGAAACTACTAACTTAGTGTGGATGTGTTTTTTCTTTCTTCCTTCTCCCTCCATGGAACTATTGCTTTAATAGCAGAAGCTTCAAAATGGACAAATTTATACCAAGCAGAAGACTTTGTTTATGACATTTTTAAGGAGTACTTAAGTGTATTTGTCTAGCCTCACTAAAGACCTTAGCTGTGCTGTGGGTCGAATGTGATACCTCATGCCTGTAATCTCAGTACATTGGGAGGCTGAGATGGGAGGACTGCTGAGCTCCAGAGTTTGAGATCAGCCTGGGCAACAAAGTGAGACCCTATCTCTACAAAAAATGGAAAAATTATCCAGGTATAGTGATATGCACCTGTAGTTCCAGCTACTCAGGAGGCTGAGATAGGAGGATTGCTTGAGCCTAGGAATTCGAGGCTGTGGTGAGCTACGATTGTGCCACTACATTCTAGCCTATGTGCCAGATGCTGTGTTAAATGTCTCACTACATAATCCTGACAACCACCCAGTTGCAGAAGATGTTCCCTCCACTTTGCAAAAAAAAAAACAAAACCTGAACTGTGAATATTTTTAGCCTTAAGGGGCATGTGTTTTTTTTTTGTTGTTGTTGTTTTTGAATTGGAGTCTCAATCTGTCGCCCAGGCTGGAGTGCTGTGGCACACTCACGGCCACCCCAGCGTCAACCTGCTGGACTCCGGCAATCCTTTCGCCTCAGCCTTTCAAGTAGCCAGAACTACAGGCACGTACTGCCACTCCTGGCTATTTATTTATTTATTTATAGTAGAGACGAGGTCTCACCAAGTTGCCCAGTCTGGTCTCAAATCCCCGGGCCCAGGCAATCCGCTCGCCTCAACCTCCCAAAGTACTGGGATTACAGGCAGAACCACGAAGCCCAGCCAGGGTACATGTTTTTAATGGGATACATCTATAAGGGGATATGAGTTCATGTGGCCTAGGACCTTTTCAGTCTCTCAGCACACTCTCCTATCATTTTGTACCTGGACCTGGGGCTCCAGCAAGGTTGAGGAAGTGGCCGCTGTCCTACCCAGTGTGATGTATCCTCCCTCGGTGGCATGTGAGTTCCAGGTCTACCTCTCTCCTTTTAACAATTGTGTTTTCCCTTGAAACCTGCACTCCAACCAGTTATCTGTTTCTGTGCTGGGGACTTGTGTTTGTTGCTACTTCTCCCTGTGATCCATCTCAGACTGGTCTTGTGTAGAGAAGTTCGGTGGCATCTGCTCTCCTTGAGGGTTGTAAGATAACGGACTCAATGTTGCATTCTCCCTAGTGGGTTCTAGCAAAAATTTGTGTTCTAAGCAAATGCTTGTTGACTACATTTTCTGTTCTACGAAAGAATTCTTCCCCCGCCGCCTCCCCACCACCCCTCACCAGAGCCCTGATTTCAATACAGAGCCAAGATCTGAGTGCCTACTAAAAACTCTGGGCGTTTAGTGCTGGGGATTCAGTGGTGAACAAATCAGAGTTCCTGCTCTTGACCCCCTAAACACAGGAATGGACAGTTTACCCAGTTAGTCACCAAGCTAGGCTGTGGAGTCCCTTCTTGTCCATTCCCAGGGAACTCTGCCCAGGCTGCCTGGCTTCAGGTCACAGTTTCACTGCAACTGAAATTTCAGTCGGCTCAGTGCTTAACACCAACATTACCTGGTGGTGTAAGTTTGCACACCATTGTAAATGAGCATTTACACTTTTTTCATGTGTAATTACAAGACACTTTACCTGTATAAAATACATACTCAGCAGGACGGGGCCGCTACAAGAAAATCAATACTTCTCCGGGAGGGGGAAGACAGTGGGGGACTTACAGTCAGAGACTGAGACCTTTTCTCAGGGTCTGCTCCCAACTAAGTGCCAAATGTCCTGTTCTCTTTTCCCTAAAGTCCACCTTGGCCTCTGAGGCTCTCCGAAATAGGGGTTTTAATTCAGAAAGCACAATCTTCACTTGTGAGGTTTTCTTTTCTTTTTAAAATAGTGTTTGGGCCTTACCTCAAGGAGATATAATCTTAATTATTTAAACATGGGACACTGTGTTAGCGTTTTTCTTTTTTAAAGATCTGCAGACAATTTGTGTATGCCAGTCAGCACTGAGAATCATTTATCTTAGGTTTTGGAGTTGAGGTAGGCTAGATCCACGTGTTGCTTTCGAGGCAAGCCATGGCTGTCTGTGTACTGTGTGACTGCAAGACATCAAAAGATTCCTAGTAACACGGAACACCCTGGGCTTCGAACACCTTATTAGGCTTCTTGCTTTCTTATTCCAAGTTCCTAATCCTGTCCCATATCCCGTCAGGATCCTCCTTTCCTAGGCTAAACAGCGTATAGCAACATCACCTCAGCATCATCATTGCTTAATACTTATGTGCTCTGATATCCTGGCTGTCATTTAATTCTTGGAGCACTTCATGAGGTGGGTGTGATTTTTACCTCATTGTCCAACAGGAAGCACAGACCCATTCATCAGGCTGACTTGTGGTAGTTCGATCTCATTGAAGCTGCCTGACCCCAAAGCCCACACACTTAACCGCAGTGCTGAGCTGCATGGCAATTCACGGAAACGGGGGTATGTTCTGCTCTTCTGGATGTTGTGTTTATGTTTTACCTGGGGCTTCATTTGTTTATTTATTGATTGCTTGGTTGATTGGGTTGGGGCCGCACTTTGTTGCCCAGGCTGGAGCTCAGTGGCATGATCATGACTTACCACAGCCTCCTGGACTCAGATGATCCTTCTGCCTCAGTCTCCTGAGTAACTGGGACTACAGGCATGTGCCACCACGTTTAGCCGACAAGGATTCACTGTGTTGCCCATTCTGGTCTTGAACTCCTGGGCTCAAGCAATGCTCCCACCTTGGCCTCCCAAAGTGCTGTGGTTGTTGGCATGAGCCACCTCTCCTTGCCTTGCCTGGGTCTTTTGGAGAGAGTCCTTTAGCTCAGGGGAAAGAATTCACAGGTTGCACTCTGCTTCAGGTCGGTGGGGCGAGGCCTGTGATGCCCTTCACATCACAGTTACTCAGTCAAGTCGCATGGACCACTGGTTCTCAAACTTGCCTGCACGCTGGATTCATCTGAGGAGCTTCAAGA